>NC_047651.1:17065292-17136879 GCF_902201215.1 Prunus dulcis | reverse complement strand
GACAATGGTAGAATGCGATCATGCAGCGCTTTTTTCAAGCGATCAACCACAAGAACCATTTCAGAGCCGTGAGGCGATTGTCCAACAGTAATGGAAGAAAGGTAAACAGGTTGCAGAAAGAATGAAAGCAGAGCTCCTGAAATAAGAATATGTATGACCTCATCAACTAACTTATAACTAGTAATGCCCATGTAACCAAGTACGGCCAATATAATCATGAAGATTAGTCAAACTGGCTCAGTCTAGGTACACCATCAAACATTCAAGGATGCCCGACCAAAAGAAGCAAGGTATGTATTTAGACCAGAGTTTCCATATCCAAGATTGGCTGAATGAAGCCCTATCTTGGGTACATGATAGATCAAATGACAAACCTTGAACTCCAACTACATTCCAACGAGCCATCTTGTCAGAGCAACTAACTGATAAAGTCGTATCACCACGACCAGGCTTTCTTTGAACCGAGCCAATTAGTTGTGAAGCATCACCTGAAAATAAGGTAACATACAGATGCTACATGACTCAAATCTCATGTCAAGAGTAATGATACTTTTCTCAAAAAGAAGCTGCCAACATTCACTAGAAAAATATTCAACCCACCACATTAAGGTGAAAAATGGAAACATAAATTTTTAGCAAATATAGAACAAAGAAGAGGACAAGTACAAAATCCCATTACCATTAGTATTTGGCAGAGCCTTTTCATTTATTGAAACATTAAGCTCGTCCAAAGATGAACCCCGTTCTGTTGGTGAGACGTCTTTTGGGGGAGACAACAGTGAACTCGGAGATGCAACCCCACCTGCAAGAAAGGAGAATAAGTATAATCGCAGTATTGGTTTGTCCTGATAAAGATATAAAGATCTAAGGAGGGCAAAAACCGAAGAAAAAAGGACTCTCTTTTTTTGGATATGAACAAGAACTGACATGGTAGTTGTGATATGTACAAGTGTAATTGCAAACCCTTCCTCAATTTGTATTTTCCTTGGCCATCACCATTAGGGTCCAATTCAAAAAGCAAGTTTTTGGCATCACCATTTTGCATTTGTGTGCTTCCATTGCTATCACTTTGCTTACTATAAACTTGAGTAAGACACTGAATCTGTGCATAGAAGAACCTAGTGCCAGAGAAGCCAAGTATACCAATAAGCACCATACACTAAAAATATAAGGTAGAGATATAGGTAACAAATGCAAATCCTCCCCAAAAAAATGGGTACTTTTCAGCTAAGCACACATAATTTGGATGCATTTCATGCCACATGAAGCATAGCACTCGTAAATTACAACTTTTTATTTATTAAAATCTTGTATTAGCAACTAAACAAATTAAATTTGCTAATGAAATGAATATATAACAACAAATAAAAACCTCAGTAAAGATCTTCGAGCTATAATCTCGGCGTGGGAATCATTGACGACATCACCGTTGGAGCTCAAGAGTGAACGCCCAAGACATTTGGTCCCAGTTCCCAACGCGACAACTTCCAATTCTGAACAATTGAAAATGTTAAAAACACTGTTTGCTTTCCAGGAAAGTGCAGGAAAATCAAATTTAGAAAAGAAAGAACGAAGGAAAGTAGGACCTTGAGAAGGAGAGGAAACGAGGAAAGCGACCCTGAGTCTTGCCTTTCTTGGGAAGAGAGTTGTAGAGTGAGAACACCTTGTCCGAGACCATCTCGGCCCAGTCTATTTTTGAAGAAGAAGAAAGAGCAGACGATGGCGTTTCGAAGCAGGACGGCGACGCCATGCTGCAGAAAGTGGTGGTCGGGGTGAGTGGGAGAAGAGAGGCTGCCGCCTCCGATTTCTGGTCATTCGGACCACTACGTGGTTGGATTTGGATTGGGTGGACTTCCAAATCATTTTTTGGGTCTAGAATTGGGCCAATCTTGTGTACCCAAGAAGAAAATAAAGGAGCCCAATTTCACCAATTTCACCATTTTCCATAACAAGGTTAAATGAAATATCATTTATCCTCCTACTTGAGCACTTCTCGATCCCCTCTTTAGTATTAATAACGCTATTTGAAGATCAATTATGCTATTTGTGCAATTTCTACTGACTCATATAGGACTCACTTATATTAGAGAGACGATCAATAAGATAGTCAATAAAAATGATGCAAATAATAACACTCTTATGTGGGATCTCTTAGTCCATATTCATAGCGATTTTGTTCTTGTTTGTAGGATTGACAATCCTCTTGCAATTCAGAATTGTCTCATTAAGAAGTGGGCAAGTAGTAATAAGTGCTCATCTACAAAAAAAAAAAATCAATAATGGTTGGAAAGTGGAGAATAATATTTGCTTGTGCTTTTACCCCTAGCGGTGTTTCATTAGCATATAAGATCTTGATTCTAGGTTTAAATAGATTGATTGGTACTGGTAAAGGCTGATTAAAATTTAAATTAATAGAAAGTGAATTATGAGGTGTAAAGTCTCTCATACCTTGGGAATAAAGGCAACATGAAATGAAAGTCCCCAACATTATTATTGTTGATATCCATTAAATTAATAATAATAACTGAGACTAAAAGATACCAGTTGAGATATTTAGCAAGATACCAACACAAAGCAATGCTCAACATCTCAATCTATACCAACACAATTATTATAAAAATAATAATTAAAAAGAGATATTTTGTTATATATTCATTTTTAGCATTAGTGATATAGATAAATTCTATATCATTTAATTTTTGTAAACAAATTCAAAAAATAACAGCTGATCTTATTAAATTTAATTTTGATTATTAAATTACTTTAATGTTCTATTTAGTGTTTTGAGTTTTTTTTAGGTTTTAGAGTTTGGCTTGTTTTAAGAAATTAATGACAGTTTTGTAATTTATAAAAAATTCGAAGTGTTTTTGTTATATTATAAATAGAATTTTAGTGTGTTTCTAAAGTCTATTTTATTTATATATTTTATTTATAATTTGCGCTTCTATTTGATATAATAATGAATCTCTCAACAAAAAGAAAAAAAAATGTAATTTATTAATATATATATATATATATATATATATATATATATGAGAAAATATGAAAGGCCAATCAGTGTGCCAGTTGGTGAAGGGCAAAATACTCCACATCACAGCGTTACTGCATGAACGGTGCAAATGGCCGAGATTGGCGGGGCCAAACCCACGTGGTGCGCCAACCTGCCAGCCAACATACTTCAATCTGAGATGTCAAATGCTCAATTGTTTGCTTGTACGCTGAGACCTCTCCAGTCCAGAGCGCGTGGACCTGAAGGGATTGTCCCTTTTTTTTCCTTTTTTTTAAAATCCCAAAAATACATAAGCTCATTACATATCTTTTTTATCCGAATAATACTAATTTACTTCTACAAGGGAAGTTTTTATCATTTGTATTCTTTTTCCAAATTAAAAAAATTAGTAGAAGAAAATATGCAGAATGGGATGCATAGTAATACATTTAACTTCGGATCAAATAATAACTCAGAGCCAAATGTGAAAATAACTTGGCATAAGTTATTTTCTTTTCTTTAATTGATTAAGGACTTTAAATCTTCTTGATTTAGAGAGCTTAGACTACTTAAAATGCTATTTTCGCAATACTTTACTTTTTTTTTTTATGGTTCCACGTGGTGTATGACGATAAATTTTCTATGGAATATTCTAGATTACATATTTTGACCAAAAGTAGTCAAGAGTTGCAAAACTTTAGTAGAATTATGTCCTTAGGCCTAGTCCAAGAAGTGAAGTTTTCTAAAGGTTTTTAAGGGATAAATAGGTGGTGAAAGAAAAAACGATATTGTTTAATGTACAAAATAATTTTTTTGAATTTATATAAATTAAATTTGGTTGTTGAAATTCAGTAGGGTTGCTGGTGATCGAGCCTCATACATAAGCAATGATTGTTGAAGAAGGTGGGATGCATTCATGGGGAAATTGAATTCCAAACGGTTGAAGATAAAATTGGTCCACAATCAAGCTTTTGTGATAAATATATCCTACTCACTCCATTCAATTCAATTGAGAAAGTGAATTTATCCACTAATTTTTGGTATAGTGATATTTGTCTGTAATTAATTGAAGATATGTTCGACTCATATAGATAAGGATGACGATATATATTCATGATGAATTTAATACCTAACCATGATCTAATATTGATCCATTATAAATATATGTTGTAAATATCAACTTGTTTGTAAATAAAAAATAAAATAACTGAAGAAAGATTCCAAACCTTGGTTCAAATATTGTGAAAAAGAAAAAAGAAACTTTAACCAAATAATCGAAAAGGAAGGAAAAATAAGGAAAACAAAAAACAAAAACAAAAGAGAAAAAGGAAAGGGAAACAGAATATGGGTTATTCCCGCGTTATCTACGCGCGTAGGAATGACCCACCATTGTTTCACAATAAAGGCCGGTCAAAAAAAAAATCTTAAATACGGTCCCAGCAAACGATGTCGTTTCATCTCACCACGCTTGCCGACATAATCATATCACAACCGCGCCTACGTGGCATCACTGTAGCAGTTTAAGTACCCGTCGACATGGGATTAAAGCATTTACGCAAAAAGCACACGCACCGTCAGATCCAACGGGCACAAAACATAAACGGCTAGAATGGATTGTGGGCCCTGCACTCCCTCACTCACGTATATATACGAAGAGACCGAAAGATGTGGAGTGTGTCAGTGGAGAAGTCGAGAGTTATCCGTTTAGATTTTTGAGAAAAATGGGAGCAACAATGGAAGAGGAGCTGAAGAAGGCAGAACCCGAGCCTGCTTTACTGGCTGAGCCTCCTCTGGCCTCGGCCCCAAACGACCTCGCTGAGCAGAAGGCCGTGGTGCCTCCGCCGCGCGAGGTTGATGTCAAGGGAGTTGATGATACAAAAGCCCTTGCCGTAGTTGAGAGTAAGTGAAAGCCTCTGCCTCTCCCTCTGCCTCTGCCTCTCTCTCTCTCTCTCTCTCTCTCTCTCTCTCAGTGAAACAGTAAAAAGATGAAAACTTTACAGAGTGTTTGTGGTAAATTTTATTTCTTTTTGGTTCTAAACAGTAAAAAGATGAAAACTTTACAGAGTGTTTGTGGTAAATTTTATTTCTTTTTGGTTCTGTTTTACAGAGGCTCCAGAAACAGAGGTGAAAAAGCCTTCTGGAGGATCAATTGATAGAGGTGATGAATTTAATTTAATTTAATTTATTTTAATGAAATGATGAGAATGATAATTCCAAATTATGCAGTAGTGGATGAGCAGAGAGATAACCCATGTGGTTGATTGTGGTGGTGTTGATGTTTTGTTTTCCAGATGTAGCTCTTTCACATCTTGAAAAAGAAAAGAGTTTGTCTTTTATCAGGGCATGGGAAGAAAGTGAAAAGGCTAAGGCAGAGAACAAGTAAGGCTTGATTTTCTCTCAAATCAATTGTCTTTCAATTATTGTTATTGGGTTTTTTCTTAATAGTTCAAGATTTTGAGTCAATACTGCTTTGAAATAAGAGTTGCATTTTGTGATGAGTTTTATATGTTTTTTGAGTGATCCCCTTTTTCCAATGGCTTATGAAATGAAACTGGCAAACACAGGGCCCAAAAGAAACTCTCTGATATTACTGCATGGGAAAACAGCAGGAAAGCAGCTGCGGAAGCCAAACTGAGAAGCATGGAGGTGACTTCCTTTTTCTTTTTTCTTCTTTTTTGATTGGAATTTGGAACCAACCTCAATTTTAGTTTGAAACTAATGGGATGAAATTAACCAAATTAGTTAGAGACTTGGAATTCATTTTAGTTTATATTCAAATTTAACAGTTTCATTGGTTATCAGGAAAAATTGGAGAAGAAAAAGACACAATACGCAGAAAAAATGAAAAACCAAGTTGCTCTTCTTCACAAACAAGCAGATGAAAAGAGGGCTTTGGCTATAGCCAATCGCGGGGAAGAATTCCTCAAGGCGGATGAGACCGCTGCTAAATACCGTGCAACTGGAAGTATTCCAAAGAAGTTCCTTGGCTGCTTTTGAAGTACTGCTTTGAGCCTGGTTTGAAAACAACCAATGTAACTTCTGGTTTTTTCATGTGTAAATCTTTCCTGGTTTGTTCCTTTTTTTTCTCTTCCCCTTTTTGGTCGGGTCCTGTTTGGTCGATGTTTTGTGTGAAAACAGACTGGACAATCAGCAAATGTTCGTTATCGTCCATAGTTGTATATGAAGTGTATTTGATTTGTGAGGTCCAAGTTTGTTATTTGTTATATACATTTAAGATCAGATGTTGCTGTCCTTGAGGACTGAAGCTTTTTCTAGTAATGGGATAACTCTACACTATTCATCTTTCGTTCTTGCTTCATGTTGTGTTGAACTTTGCATTGGCTCTCTGCAATGCTGATGGTTTAACCATTTGTCATGCGCAGAAAATGAGTCGGAACTGTTATTGACACTTCATAGCGGTCATCGTGCACTCCTCCAAGTGCAATTTTCCCTTCTCATTTTATACGAGAGGAGTGCAGAATGACATTTTTGGAATGCCAACAGCAGTTCCCAATCAGTAAATGAGTTTGCAGATTTCAATATACTGTTGGGAAGCTATCTTCTGTGACTTGTAATCACCTGGAACTTGACAGTAGATTATAGCCTCTTGGGGTTTGCTCAGCTTTCAAAACAAAGCTTTCGAGAAACTGGAAAAAAAAAACGACCAAACACTAAGCAGATAACAGGCAATAAGAGTCTCTCTGAACTGAACCTGAGCATGGCAATGACGAAGCCTACTTCCTCTGTGTGCTAACAGCATCTGGCATTTCCTATGCAGGGGCACCAGTATATTAAAATTTTAAATAGTTTTAAGCCGACCCCAAGCTGTGTTCTTGGGGCATCAAAGTTATGTCATTAAGACAATAAGAGAGATATAACTAGTTGATTCATGTCTGAAAGGATTGAGGAATATGTATCTACTATATATACTGAATCCTGAACAAACTAAGATTTGTTAAGGAAAGCTTACTTAGTGGTAACAGCACTGCCACTTTTAAGCTAAAATGTATCAAAACAGGACCCTTACTCTTAGCTCTCTAACTAAATTGACAGCTTATAGAAGACATCCACCAAAAATTTGAGCAGCACCTCAAAAAAAAGGAAGCTCCTAAGCCTGCTTCAGAGGGGGCAAATGAAAGAATTGGGTGTCCACCTAGCAGGAGTTGTTGCATAGTCATCCACATTGTCTTCAAGGAAGCTCATGTCATTGTTAATGGGGAAATTCAGCAGCAGCTGCAATGCAGTGTCCGACGAGTCCTCTAAATCATTGGAACATGAGGAGTCCGACCCGGCCATCACATCTTTGGTGTTCAACCGCCAGGGCTTGTACTCCACATCTTCAGTGTTGGATTGGAAGATCTTGTATCCCATATCTTCAGTGTTGGTCTGGCAACTTTTGTATTCCAAATCTTCAGTGTTGGTCTGGCAAATCTTGTATCCCACATCTTCAGTGTTGGTCTGGCAAATATTGTGTCCCCCATCTTCAGTGTTGGTCTGGCAAATCTTGTCATCCATATCATCGTTTTGATCTCCGGCCATGGTTGATGACCCTGTTAAGGTGTTGCCAACTTCTGTTGTCACAGCTGACACTGATCCACATTTCGTCGATGAAGATGCCTGAGACATGGGGCTAGGGCATGCAGATTTATCCACGGTAGTGAGGTTTCTGAATGCTTCTCCAACTTCAGAGTTCCATAAGCGTAGAAAATAGTCAGACTCAGATTTCTCCGGAAGTTGGCTGAAGAGTGATGACTCCCTGGAAAGCCGAGCCTCAGCTTCAAGCCTAGCACTCTCCCATTGTGCCATGTGACGGGTGGCAAGGGAAGCAGGTGCTGTGCTAGTTAAACAGTTAGAGTCAACGGGCTTATGTGTTTGTGGATCAATCCCCATGAGGAGGAGACGCTTCTTCAGGTGTGTGTTCCATAAATTCTTGATCTCATTGTCAGTTCTTCCAGGCAACTGAGAAGCTATAGCAGCCCACCTGAAAATTGTTTTTTGATACAAGCAAGAGAGTGAGAAACAGGACAAATTTTCTGCAACAGATTCAACTTAACACAATACATTCAATCATACCATGATATTCAGAATATGCTATAACTTTTCAAGTGTTTTTCATCACATAATATGAATGACAAGTTGGTCTTCACGTGGTCTTAATGTCTTGTGTTGTTTAATACACAGTTAACGAAAGGTAAATCAGTTCTAAATTTCCAAAAGATGGGCGTATCACAGTTCGAAAGCAAGCCGAGAATCGCAAATGTACTACCTGTTTCCGAGTATGCCATGAAGCTGCATGATAAGCTTCTCTTCATCCTTGGTGAAGGGGCCTCTTTTAATGTCTGGCCTAAGATAATTTGTCCACCTGAGCCGACAACTCTTCCCACAGCGTAGAAGACCTATGAAAGAGAAAACCACACTCAATATATGAACAAGACCAAGAATCTGAAACTAAAAATGAACAAATCAAGCACAATATTAATTATTTGGATTTACCCCCAAATTCCTATAATGTTTTAAACATAATATCCAAGAAAACTCAGAGAAAAGGGGAGCCAGACATGAAAAGAGTCAAAAGCAATTATACTTGTACAGAACCATACAAAATGACAAAGGAGGCAGCAAAACAACCTTTTAAAAGAAATGTCTATCTGGTTTTCTTCAACACAAAATAAAGGTTGAGAAAACGATTAACCTAGACTAATGGTGAAAGTTTCTCAAAGTAACTTTGGTTCAGCGCATTCATCCACACACACCAAAATGAAAAAGAAAGAGGAAAAGAATAAGGGGAAAGTAATAAACAGATTTGCTTGCAAACTGTAAATAAAAACACATACAGAAGGGGAGGGTAACTATAATTTAACTCATTCACCAAAGAAAAAGAGGAAAAGAAAAAGGGGAAAGTGGTAAACAGATTTGATTTTGCAAACCAACTTATCAAAAAGAACATAATTTCAAGTAAGCCAAGAGGTTAATGGGGACTCTGGGACCAAAGAATAAAACCCATCACTCCTAGTCCCTCAGAGTTCAAGCACAACCATCTGACTCAGTAGACATGAAGAAAAACTTGACACTGTTAAGTTAGCACTTTAAGATGTCCTTTACATCACATGAAAGAGCTTTTCTTTTACATCAGAAAACAATAAACCAAAGCAGCAACTTTTGGGTGTCAAAAGGCAATATGGACCAAACCAAGACAGAAACTAAGTAACATCCAGAAAGAAGGAAAGAAAGAAACACCCAAAGAAACCTGCAAGCTTGGGGAGAGAGCGCCAGCTGCCATGGCCATTATTCTTGTTGATATAGTTCAGAAGAGCCTCATCCTCTTCAGCTGACCATGGCCCTCTCTTCAATCCTCTATTGTCACAACAAGGAGACCTTCCCATATCTCACACACCCTTTTAATTCCCAACACAGAGAGTTGAGAGAAACACAACCACAACCACCACCCTCCACCAATCCACCACTACCAAACACCAACAATAAAAATCCCAAGTAACCCAATTTAAAGCTCCACACACCCTTATCTTTATGAGGAGAAAAGAGGATTTGCAAATTAATGCTGGAGTTTGATCTCTATCTGGATGAAAAAGGAGAAGGTGATATATATTTAATATATAGAATTATGGATGTGGGTTGTCTGAAAGGAAAGGAGGTACAAGTTCAGCTAGTTTCAAGCTGTCTTTTGCAATAAATGTTTGGGGTTTGGTGGTACGCAGAGAGAGAGAGAGAAAATTGTATCATCATTGAAAAGTTAAAGACTTGGCCCCAACAATGAAAGAGAGTTAATGGTGGGATTTCTTTTTTTGAGGTTTTCATTTACACTCAACTGGAAAGAGAGAGAAGCCAAATGCAGGGAAGATGACAGTGACAACATTAATGGTGGATTCTCACACAGAAAGACAGTAATATTTATTTAGAGAGAGAGAAAGAGACAGAGAGAGAAGAACTTGGAAGGCATTAATGGCAAAGACAATAACCTGCAGTCTGCAGAGTACGGACACACCAAGACAAGAAATGACCATGCATTTCCATTTTCCTCTATGTTTCTTAATTTATAAGAAATTTTAGGAACTACCCATTAAATCTAGCTAAGCCAATTAGACCATGGTTGGTCACTCAGGAAGTGGAAGTGGAAAACTAATCAAGATCTTTTCTTCTCAATTTTTCATTCTTGCATGCAGAGCAACCCTCGTTCGATTGGTTCGAAACTTGAGGAAGTGGAGGAGAAGAAGAAATTAACTGTGCGTTTGCTCAGTTTTCTCTGTTGGCTCATTGCATGGATTTGAAAATATTTATTAGATTACAGGCTTTATTATAAATTCTCTGCCCCAATAGAAATAATGCTTGAACCAAATTTTACATATTTCATTGAATATTTTCACAATTATCATAATAATCAAGAGTTCATTTTTTTTTTTTTTTCCCTGTAAGTGAATAATTTCTATGTTTGCTGTTTGAAATTGGATTGAGGAAGTTGAGGAGAGTCAGAGAGAAGTCAAATTTGGAAAAAGTGGGGCAAAGTCCATTTCAATCCCAATCTAATAAATGTGGTCAATTGAACTTTCAAAGTCAAGTTTCTGCAACCCCATGTTACTCTACTCCTTTGGTTCATGCTCATCTTTGCCATTTCCTTTTTCCACTTCTAATTTTTTTTTTGGTATAAATAAATTTCATGTTGACAGAAAAGTACAGAGTCATGTGACATGTTCATATATGCTACACACACAAAAAATAATAATCTACATGGTGCAGTGAAAATCTCCTATACCGACATGTTCATCTGTGTCAGGATTAAATTACTGGTCTTGCAAACATTTATATCATGATATAAATAGCTGAGACCTGATGAGATGGATGAAAATCAAAATCTTCATGGGAGGCATGGATAATGGTGTAGTTTTTTTTTTTTTTTTTTTAATAAAGAAAAATTTGTAAGGGTGAGAAAAATAAGTGGACAAGAAGCCAACAGTTTTGCTTGTTTATCTAATATTTCTCTTTATTAGGCGGTGGAGCATTAGGTTTGTAGGCTCCTAGAGATGAGTCTGTCTGTGAGAACTGTGGCTGGCTGGGGTCAAGCAATAAATATATATGGCAGAGAGACGAGAGATATGGAAGGAAGGTTGAGGGTCTTGAGATTTCAGAGTTGGCCTGTTTTTCTTGTGTTGTCGGCTGCTGCTTCATGCTTGTACTATTCACACATTAATTGAATGCCTAAGGACTTTGTTTACCAAAGGCTTCTAAAGTATAAATCACTTGATCAAGTTTTTACAATAATTGATGAACAGAATGTGATGCAAATTTGACACTTGAAATTGGATGGTAAGTATGTGTATTGATTTGTGGTTTTTTGCACTTGAAAAGGAGTAAGAGGTTTGTTTAATTTTCATTTTGAGTTGTCCGGCTCTTTTCATGCGAGTACAATCTTCTTTTTCGTAATGTAAATTGGATTTGATAATCACCTCGTCAAGCAAGGTTTTGCATTATGATTTCAAGAAGATAAAGTTTTGTTGGGGTTTTGGTCAACACATTTCCATTTCCAGCACTTTTAAATACTAGTACGGAAATGTTGATTCCATAATTTTGATGTAGACGTTTAGTAAAATGATCACTAAGCATGAAAACCTATTAATTCCAGGTAGTATCATCATTGCTTTGCTTTCAAAATCAACATTACTTTTTCTGTGGAGAGGGATGTTCAAACCACAATGCTTGCTGCCCAACCAAGCAAAAGCAATTCTATTTCCAACCAAGGTGCCATCCCAAATGGTAGCTGCAGATTCTGTCAGGTAGCTACCCCCTTGACCATGAGCATACTAAAAACCAAGGAAATAAAAAGTTGTTTCTTTACTATTAAAAAAAACAGAGTTGTTTCTGCAATCTGCATAGATTAAAAGGTTGTTTCTTGTCTAACAAGTAAGAAAAACAACTTATCTAAAAAGCACCAAAGGGTGTCGCAGACCCCAGTAGTACAAGGGAAAAAAATAGCTTTGAACAAGTGATTCTAGTAGTAGATATGTACAAAAATCTTAAAAGTGGAACAAAAAATCAAAGGAAAAAAACAGTATGAGATCATCTTTGGAAGCATTCAATAAAAGCTAGCTTTGAAAAAGTGATTTCTACCACCAACAGGTATGTTTGCTTGTAAAGTTGTAATATATGGGTATAGTTATTCTACAATGTATATATGCCTCAGCTAGCAAGATCCTAGCATGTATCACAACTATACTTTGTTCGCAAGGTTAGACAATGATAGTTCGAGCAATGAATTCTCACTTTTTTTTTTAAAAAAAAAAGAAGAAAAGATTTACAATAGTGGAACACTGTAGGCACCGTTATATATGCATTGAATTTATATATAAACACTAAAACCTATAATTTGAATGATGTGTGAAATACCATTAATATCCTTGCATTAAGATTTTTAGAAAAAATAAACTGATGACATTGTTGTAGTTTTTAGGTTTTTCAAGGCTTGTATGGTATATTCAGTCCCTTTAAAAAGTCGAATAAGTTTTTTCCTAAGATTTGGGTGTTGTAGGGTTTTCTATATTGGGGCCCTATTTATGGGTTATACATGAAAAGCCCAAAAAAAAATTACAAAAAGTGACAATAGGAGCACTGTTTTCTGATAATTTCCCAATTCATTAGAATCATGAACCCAATAAAAAATAACTTATTTGAATTGGTACAAATATTAAATTTCCCACATTAATTTCTCAATAAAAATTGAAACAAAAAAGAGGATAGAACTAATATCCATGATGATTTTGTTTAAACACAACCCACCAAAAATCAGCTTACAGTCTCAAAGTAATCTGTGAACAAGTTATACATATATTTGAACAAGATGGGATAGCTTGCTCCCAAAAGGAAGAAAGAAAAAGAAAAAGTTCAGGTAGCTCTGAAAGGCAAGGAATTTGTGGCAAAATGCATCTTAAGATTCCTCTGGTGGTGGTTGGTCGGTCTGGTCCTTAGATTCTGCTTCTGTTGTTGGTTCTGGTTGTGGCTCAGGAGGGGCTTCTGCAGCAGCTGGCTCAGTAGCTAGTGCATTTTTCCTGTTTGCAGCAGCCTGGAGGACATGGCTGTAATTTCCTTTCTCCAGGAAGAGCTGAGAAAAATGGTGCTTGCAGTAAAGAACTCCATCAAGAGCAGCATAGGATGAATGTGTAAGAGGGCAGCCCCCATGAGCACACCTGAAGCATGACTTGTGGTAACTTTCTCCCTCCAATGTCACCTGTTTAAATTAGAGCATCAGAGAAAATGAAAAATAATTAAATTTCTCAATCTATAAACCTAGCTAGTTTGTGTTTGCTTGTGGAAGAAGAAACTAAAATTTCCTTTGGGTTACCTTCTCCAGTGGATAGACTGTCTTTGAGCAAGTTGCACACTTGTCTAGGGTTCCAGAGAACATGGAGGAGAGCTTGCTGGGGGCCCTATTCTGTAGAAAGTATCACAGTTCATATTAATACCTCTGCAATTTTAAGATCAATATATATACACATGTATATGTTTGGTCAAATTCCAATGGTTGACATTCATCCTAGAAATCAAAATACTTTGTCTGGATTTAAACTAAGTTTGAATGCCAACCATTGGATTTGAAAATCTAATGGTTGGTGACCATGGTCAATGGACAATATGCTTTTTTCTTGGCATAGGATATAGATGCATGTGACAATGAAAATACATACCAGTTGTTCATTTTGCTTCTCAGCAGACTTTGCTGCAACAAAATTCATCAGAAAACAACTAATGTTAGCAAACAGAGGATTATCTGTTAATGATGCATATTAGCTAAAAAAACTAAAAGAAGTAAAGATAAGGGAAAAGTCTCACGTTGGAAATTCTTGCTGAAATTCCCAGATTCTTTGAAAAGCTGCTCAAAATGAGGTTTGCAGTAGAGGACTCCATCCATGGAGGAATAGGTGCTCATCTGTCAAAAATATATTTTTCTTAACCATTTGCATATTTGGATGATATTCAACCAAGGGTTTATGATCTTTCAAATGAATCAAGACTTGGTCATAAGTATCAAAAATTAACTTTGCAAATGTCCATGTCTCGGTGCCATTAACTGCCTTGTAAATTTGTTCTGCTCAATACGTATGGATGATTGTGAACCGTTGACGTAAGTTTTACAAATCAATCAATGGTTGACAATCATTCACGCCTAAGCTGAAGCAAAACTTAAAAAAAATACATACATACGTGTGTTGCAAAATTAAAACACAGGTAAAATGTGACGAGAGAGAAATATATGTACCGAGAGAAATCCTTTGCAGTGGCTGCATTTGAAGCAGGATTTATGATAAGGTAGTCCTTCAAGGGACAACATATCAACCACATAAACAGTCTTATCACAAGCCTTGCATTTATCCAGAGTTCCTGTAAATGCCATTGTTTTCTTTCTTCAAAGAAATCTAAAAAATCCCCCAAAATATTGTTGAAAATGGTTTCTTTGTCTTCAACTCAGGTGCCTGAGGGATCAGAAAGAAGTTGATCACGGGAAGAAGCACCGTGCTTGCTACCGGCACCTCAGACAAATCCAAATGGGATTGAGCAAAGTCTCTGATTTGTCTAAACAAAACTTAATTTATATCAGATTATAATGGATTTTGAAATGCTAGTAAATGGAAGACAAGTGAATGGAGTAATTTATGCCCCTAATTGTGGAATTTATCCGACTGGATTGGAGTAAAACAAGGCTGGTGCTCTGACCTTTTCAAGAGAAAATAAGAAATTTATATTTGAGATGACAAAATGATAGCCAACTATTTTGCTATTTGGTTGTTGGTAGTTATGTTTGTTAAAAATAGTATGCTTTTAATTGTCCAATGAGATGTGTGAATCACTCCAAACTGTTGAAATTGCAAATTTGCAAGGGCCAACCATCTGATTAGTAATGGCAAAAGATAGATAGTGTTCAAGCAAATAGGTTATTTTATCTGGAGCCAGTGAACCCTTGCCGCTTCAGGAATCCTTGCTATTTTTACTTCTCAAAGAAAAAGAAAAAGAAAAATCCTTTCTATTGAAAAGTATACAGATTGGAGTGCTACAAATATTAAGGTTTATGGGTTGATGCTAGATTTTCTTGTTTCTTCAGCAAAATCAAACTGGCCAAACATAACTTTATTTTCATTTATCTGAAGTTCTGAACCAAACTATATCTTACAAATCATCATAACAAGGAATGTTGAGAATAAAATTATTTCACATTGAACTCTGAATACAAATTGGAAAAAGAAAAAAGAAAAAAGATTGACTATGTACAATATATGCTCTTGCCCATAAAAAAGGTATATTATATGCCTGTTTAAAGAAAAGCAAATTGGGTATACATGTGTGAAAAAAAAAAAAAAAAAAAAAAAGGTTTTACTGCAAAACTCACCCCAGTAGAGCAAGTCATGCTATAAGAGTATTTGAACGACCCAGCCATGGAGGCAATAGAACTTGCTGGCATAGTATGAGATCTGAGATGGTCTTTCCGTGCCGGTCAATCCTTCTAGAGCAGTTCACACCGCCATCAAGAATGTCCCGAACCACAACGTTTAAAGATCGGATTCCCTTAACTTCATAAATTTCCACCTTTACATTTTCATTGACCCATTTGTCTCTTTCATTGATAGCATCCATGTCCGGGAATGGAGAGGAATTCAGAAGGGCTGAGACTACTTTCTTTACCCACTGGGGTGTTATGATTGACTTTAACCTCACTATATCTGGAGGAAAATGTGGGATCATGGAAAAATTCAAGTCATTTCCTTTGTCTCCAGCTCGAACATGTGCTACATCATAGAGTGGAATCTTGTGGCCAGATGGAGCAGGAGAGAATGCACTTCCAATAAATGGACTATCCGAATTGGTAGAAGATTTAACTTCATTTGCTTGTGTAATTGACAATCCAGACTCATGCGGAAGACAGATATTTGATGTTAATGCTGTGGTGTGCTTTACTGCTGTCCGCCAGAGTACATGTTCACGCTTGACCTGAAGACCAAACAAATAAGTTTTTCTTCAGAATTTCTCCACTTCTGCACATTGTTATGTGTAACAAAAATCTGTCACCAGTTTGATCAAAAACCTAATCTTATCAGTCGAAACTGCTAGAAGTTTGGTTGGACTGGATTTGGAAGTCAACATCATGGGGTGCAATAAGAAGAAAGGGGAGTGAGGTAAAAAACTAATGACGAGAATATGCTAATTATGGTCTAAGTTTCAAGTTCAGCAGATTAGACCAAAAACCTAAAGGATTTATAACTGAAGAGGGAAGGAGAGAGCAAGTAAATACCAGATATTTTTCAAGGATGATCTCTTTCTTGTGTCCGGTGCTGCATTGAGTAATACAGTATAATCAAGAAACAGACAATGTAAAAGGCTGTCAATTAGTTAGTCCTAAATCTACAAGGGTTTTAATTAGTTTCTTTCTATGATCTGCAACATCTGCTAACCGAAGGAATAATGAACAGTAGTTCAGTTTTCAGCAAAGGTCTCACTCATAGCAATATAAAGGAAAACAAGGTCTCAGTGGGATTTCTTAAGCCACAAGCTGCTCATTTGGGAGGCAAAAATGACGCAAAAGCTGATAGGAGATTTACCTGATACCACCACCACCAGCTGGTCCATTTGTATATAAAGCAGTAAACTCTCTAACAAAATGGACTGCGTGTTCCTTCAGCTTGAATAACCCATCCATGCGTAGCCTAATATCGCTAACCATCCGAGATGAAGCATTGTCACTAAGACTGGTTGCCTTCAGGCTATCAAGCCCAATTATATAAGAAACTACATGGCTGCTAACTCCAGGAATTACTTCTTCCATCCATGATCTAACCTAATATAATATGGAAATAAGAAATAGCTAAACTGACTGGAGTTTTTCAAGTAAAGCACAACCAATATAAAGGATATCATTCAAAAAAGTCAAAACCAACTACACAGTGATACATGCAATTAAAAGGAATAACAGTGACACAGTACAAATGTTTTAAGTTTATTTACCAGAAACTCAGCAGCTTTAGCACGTTTAACACATTCGTATCCCCCATAGGATATTTCTCCCCATCCTTTCCAACCATAGTCCTGAAAACTAGGAAAATGAAGTGTTAGCCAAACAAGAAACCGGCCAACACAGTATTAAAGTTCTTACATATAGAAAAAATTAACTGCATATTCGAAATTAAAACAAAATACAGGAAGAGCTACCAATAACACATGGCAAGACTTGCTTAAATTAGTGGCGGATAAGCACTGAGTCATAAAAAGTGTAATGTTGGCTCTTTGTAGCATTATATGAGGGAACACAAACCCATAAAAGATTTCTTACTGAAGAGCAAAGTACTTTTCCCTAAGGCGTGCAGCTAAGGACAAGAAAAGGAGGTTTCAGGGCCTAGATCACAAACCCTGATAAAAGTGATATATTTTGTAAAATTAAGTTGCTCAAAAAGGACTTTACACAAGCACCATATCTACCAACTTGAACTAGAAAGAAAAACCATGATACTTTTGAAATTGAATCCTTCATCCTTATCCATTAGTTCAAACTTTTCTATAAACCATAAGAATGTTACCTTCGGTACCAACCGTAGAAGTTTATCAGGCACTGATACTGCAGATGGTTTTGCTCCAGCACAGAGAACCTTACAACTTGATAAGGGGTAGAATGAAACATCCCGAATATCAATTATCTGCAGTAGAGAACATGATGTTTGTTTTCTTCTTAATTCTGCCCTATGTTCCATAATAAATGCTTGAATACACTCGTATAACTTACCACATCAGGAGTGATATAAGCACCGGGATCCCCAACCTCATAAAGAAGTTGTTCAGCACAAGTACTGAAATTTAAAACCCCACCAGTACCCTCTGCCTTTGCTACAAATACTTTTCCATCAGAGCTTATTTCAGCATAAGGGAGTGACAAATCCAGGAGTTGAGAGAAAGACATATTTCGAGACTTGTCTCCTAAAAGAATGAAAAGAAATGCACAAGCAGTCACATAAACATGAAAACAAATTGCAATTTTATCGTAATAACCCCTTACTGTGCTAGGATGAAGTTTAACTTAAACAAAATCTCACCTGGGTGCATGAAGTAGCCTCCTGTTAGTTGACAACCACACTCCAGAAGATGGCCAGCCAAAGACCCTTGTGCTAGCTGCTCCAAACTATCCCAGTTCCAACCGAGTTCGTAGATCTAATCATACCCCATTATAACCATTCAGCATTCCTTCTCAAAGGAAATAACTACATAAAAAAAGTTAACAAAGCAAGAGGACTAAATGTTTTATAGTGTCAATAGTATTAAAATATACTTTCAGATAAAGATATAATTACCCCCAAGATATTAGGTCCAAAATCCACTTAAACGATGTTTGTTTGAAATAGTTAACTTGCATGATTTTACCAGAGAAAGAAAAATATGATGTTGCTCAACCACTGCAGTCATCTTTGATGTAAGATACCCTTCTTTACCTAAATAACTTCACCAACATTTCAGTGTTTATAATAAGTGGTACATATTTTAAAATCTTAATTTCATCTTCGAACTGAATTTCAATCTTGATGACTAAAACCAAGGAGAATGAAAGTCTGAGGAAGGGCAAAACTAACATGGGTGGAAATTGTAATGAAATAAAGTCTTGGGAAATTGAAGCGACCCATCCATATGGTCACAAAGGATCAATAGATAGTATGACCCTTTTTTTTTAATCAACAGATAATATGGCCTTGTATAGGTCATTATGGTTGGACCAAAAAAGATTACATGGGTTTTAAGGTTGAGCTAGTTTATTCAAATTGAAAACCAAGATTACACTTCTTCACAGAAAATTGATGGCATGGATGATTTAGCATATACAAAAAAATAACAGTAAAACATTTGCTTAACAACAAAACAAGCTTGAGTTACCAACACCACTTGGTGTCGTGTGGTGGTAAGTGGGAGTCTCTCCCTTGCTCAATGCTTGGGTTCAAGTCGCCACATCCTCAAACAAGGCTATGGGAGTCTTCCTAGGAAAATAACATTCCTAAATGATCAAATTTCATACCATAGGTGCTAAAAATAAGGCAGCATCTGCAACCCTTGAAGTAATTATTACGTTTGGTTGATACTTTTCCAGACATTCAACAATTGGAGCTGCTCCCAGATACGTGCTAATACCCTTCACAAATTAGAACAAAAATATGAGATCCACCTTTCACATGTACAATATAAAGGAAAAGAGAAGAGGAATCAATCTCTATGGATCAAACTCACTCTTCATCTGATTTGGAAGAAATATAGAATATTGACACTAGTTTGCATACTCCCATGATTGCAGGAGTAAAATATTCATGGAAAGGAAGGATGCCCCTAAATTGTGTGACTAACATGTGATGCCAACGGGAAACGAAAAACAAACATTGTATATACAATCATCATTTACCAATAAAAATTAAATGCAAGAGTACCAGATTCTTACTCCTTCCATGATATATGACTTCTCATGAGACGATCCTGAACCTACACAGACAATGGAAACATTTTTGTTACAATAAATAGAAGCCTGTGTTTATATAACAAGGAAAGATATGTACATAATACAGTCCTGTAATAAGCCTCTGTCGAAAGGACTGTGTTATATTGGTCTGCAGGAAATCCCTATAGATATATAGTCTACTTAGTCCTTTTTACTATCGATTACCTGTGTTTGCAACAGAAATCTCATAAGCCACAGCAACAGAAACACTAAGCCCCAAGCTGCTTGCTATTTCTATAACCTTTTCCTGTGCCCCATGCGGATCCACTTCCCCGAAAAACAAAATATAATATTTAGACAAAGAAACAGCTTCAGAAAGTAAAATTTTGCAATCATAAAAGATGTAGAACTTTGCAGACTGCATTTGTTTAGTTTCTCACTTGCACCCATGTTGGTGATTATGCAAGTTCCTCTCTCAACAGCCAAAGGTAGGAGCAAGCGCATCCAATCAGAAACTGCACTCATGGAAAGGTACGAGAATGATCAACTGAAGTGTCCAATGTTCGCAAAATTGAGAATTTATTTGGAAACTTCTTATGAACTGTATGTCAAATTCTCATTCAAGAAGATTAGCACAATATCAAAGAGGTATAAAAAGACTTAACATGCAACCAATGAATAAACGAAGAATTTCATAACCATCCATGAATCATAGACACGTACTCCTAGAGTCATAACCATCGCCACCGGACACCATAACTTGATACCGTTCAGCAAGGGTGCGCTCTGCTAGGCATTCAAGCACAATATAGTTCAGTTCTTTGACCCTCTGTAGCAATTTAAGAGCTGCAAAGGGCCTGTCACCTCCAAACCCAGCTCCACAGCCAATGTAAACCTTGTCCCTTCTTTTTTGAGAATTCTCCCTCTGCAGTTCAAACTCAACATAATCAATTCTCTGAATCTTTGATAAACCAGATGAAACTTTGAAGTTAAAATTACTTAAGGCAGACAAAAGGAAATAAGAATAATAACACTAACCAGCTTGATCACACAATTACGAATCCCATCTACTTCCTGAATTTCCATTGTCATCTGCAGTGTGTTGGCATTAACAGTATGAAATGGTTTTGTATTAATGAAATATGTATTGATGCTATTGGGTTAGGTTGCATTTTCTTATGACTTTCTATTTAATACCAGTATGCATCCCAACAATCAAATAACGAATAAAAAAAGAAAGGACGATACGTTAACCCACTAATCTGCAAATTATCTATATTCATATAAGCCTACAAGAACAAGAACAATAGTCTTTGAGTAACATTTCCAGGATAAACACCATCAAAGCCAGTGTATGCTCCAAATTCATTTCTAGAACATTTCTAGAACATTTCCAGAATCCCCACAAATGAAGCCCAGATGCTACCTCAGCATCAATTATCAATTATGATCAGAACTAAAAGAATATGAGACATAAAAACAAAACCCAAGTCAGCAATTATTCAACTGGGTACTTCCAACTCAAAAATGAACTGGGTTCTGTGTGTTTAAGAAAGTGATTCAAAAACAGGAAATTCGGATAAGTAAAAGCTCATACAATCAGAATTTAAGCCATTCAGTTAATGATCATATGGAATAAAACATGAAATCAATTTTGTTCTTGCTAAAGAGAAAGATGGTCTCACCAGGAAGTCCCGGAGTAGAAGGCAGAGCAAACTTAGGCAAAGATTCGGTCTACGTTATAAGTGGGAAGTATTTATTTTGGCCTTTTTGCTTGCTTTGCTTGCACTGTAGTTTTAGCACATGTTTTTTTATTCAGGGTCCTACTCCATTATGCTTGTGCATCGTCCGCTTCTATTACGAAAGTCTATATTGATACGCCTAATCCCAAATCTTTTTTTTTTCTTCCAGTTTTGGTTATGGATTAGCTGTAATGTCTTCATACAATGTGTCAATGGCGACTCTTGAGCTGGCATAGCTAGAAATTTTTGGTGTTTCTATTTGTTTTTATTATTTGTTTAATTATTTTTATAGAATGATAATATGTTTTGTCCCACTGTTAAAGTTGACGACATGACTTAATTAAGTAGAGCTATTCTCTATATGCAGGTATCAATTCAATACCAATTGGTAATTGATGGTGATCCGCAAGATCTTTTAAGTACTAATTTTAAGTTTCTATATATATTTTTTTTCTTTTGATAAAGTGGGGAAAGGGGTCGAATTCGGATGCCCATAAACGTATATCAAGTAACATAAGAGCATGTGTAGTAAGGTTCAAATTATGTAGAATGTTATACAGAATCAATCAGTGATGGGTAAAGAGATCTAAGATGTTTTAAGCACTAATCCTCTTAAGTTTCTTAAACACTTTAGTGGTTGAAATTATATTAGAGCTAGACCAATGACAAGGGTTTTCTGTTTTTATTTTAAAGTTAATTTAGGTTTTAGCTATAAAAAAAACTTTTATTTTTAGAAAAAGCCAAAACTTTTTCAAAAAAGACAAAAAAACCTCTCAACTTTCAAATAAAAAACATACAAATGTAAAGAATTCCTTAGAAAATTCAAAAATAAATAAAGGCAATTTTGTCAATTTTGACTTTTTTAAAAAAAATTTCTCTCTTTTTGACATTTTCCAAAATCTCCTTTCCAATTTCCTTATGGACTTTAACCATTTGAAGTGCATAATCATCATTTTAGAAATTAGAATCTGAAATTAAAACTCGTGTTTTGGGTGAGACAAAAAACAAGTAGTTACTACAAGATAGATTTTGCTCTTTATTGATTAAAAAAGAAAAAGAAAAAAGTACTAAAGAAGGAATGAACGTATGACTTTGGTGGGTCCTTGCTATAGGTCGGAGTTATCTTCATTTGAGCTGAGACGATGTGTCTATCTTCTCCACGTAGCACAACACACACTATCCAATCCACCTTCAAAGCACGTGCTTTTCACCTTCCAATTACTTTCTTACACCTCCCTCCAGACCTGCGCTCTGTTCATTTTAATGCCACTCTCCCAGTTTACTGGGATTTGCAAACCAACCAAAAACTGGAAACAGAAAAACACAGTAACATAGCAATTTTGCTAATTTTTTTCCTAGTTTTTGGTTTTCTGAAAACTGTTTGCTACAAACTTCATCTCAACTGTTGGTCCTCAAGACCATTTCAGTTCTTGTTGCCCACTTTGGAGGGCCATAAGCTCTGTTTCTGAGGTACCCATATGCTTATTTGTTGTTTGGTCTCTGAGCAAACTGAGCAAAAACAAAAAGAAAGCAAATTGGATGGTTTTGGTTGTATCATTTTGCTTTCTTTGTTTGAATCCTGATTATGAGAGTCTGGCAATTGTGTTTCAGGTCAAAATGCTCAAGCTTTTGAAGCAGAAGTTTATCATGCTTGGGAGTTAAGTAGTATTGGGTATTGAGGTAAGATCATGAACTTGAATTCTTTAATGAAGATGTGGTTTTTATTTATTTATTGGTGATGTGATGAGGTTTTAATTAATCACTTTTATATCCAAAGTTTGAAACTTTTAAAAGCCCTTTATCTAGAAAAACTGGGTGATGAATGGTGATTGTTTATTGCTTTTTAAACTTGGCTGTATCTGATTGCTGTATTAAAACTTTAAAAACTACCTGCTTTGCCAATTGTATCTGGTTGTAGCTCTTTCATTAAGGAATATTTGGCTCTGGTGACGTTTCAAGGTCCCCTTTTACTTAAATTTCTGAAAGGCATTCTTGATTATGAAACAACTGAGCAATACTTTAAAAGCGCTCGAAAATATTTCTTAGTTGTCTTCAACTTTTATGAGCTTAGTTTGTGACTGTCGGTGGTTCCCCTTCGTTTAGCTAATAACTTGTAATGATAGAGCCGGTTGCCCTCATTAGTAGTAATAAATCGGAAGGAGGTGAATGGATATCAAAATTTTCTGATGTGCTAGTTTGTTCAATTTTAATTTCAACAGAAACTTGCTTTTTCTGAGTGTTTCATTGGGGTTCTAAATGCAGAGTGCAGCATGTGAAAAATTTGCTGGTGATGTATTGATAGTGACTTGTTTATTGAGATGACCACCCTATCATTAATTTCTGGAAATTGTGGAAGAAGAAACGGAGGTGAAGATCATGGATCAGAATTACTCCATCGATTTTCAGGAAAGGACCTTTTTGCTAGTGACTTACTTAGAATTTCATTTAGAAAGGGAGATGGAATCTGGTCCAAGGATTTGGAAGGACATAGGATTAGAAACAGGAACAAGTTTCGTGTTACTGCGAAAATTAAAAAGGGGAAGCAGTATGATTACCCATGGCCTCATGATGTTGATCCGAACATCAGCAGTGGTCACTTGAGTTACCTGTCTCATTTCAAGCCTCTGACTGAGAAGCCAAAGCAAGTTACCCTACCATTCGAGAAACCACTTGTTGATCTTGAGAAAAAGATTACTGAGGTCTGTTGCTTTCATCATAGCAGATTTTTAACTTGTGTTGCTTTTCTTAGATGTTGGTTTTCAATAAGTTTGCTGAGAATTTGATGCTGAGTATTCAAGAAAGGCGATGGAGTTGTCTAACATCATGAATAAATCCTAATATTCCAACATAGAAATGAAGGCATTCTCTGAGGCAAAGTTCATAAAATTACCTTAGGATGCATTTTAGAGAGAAGCAGATATGAGGCATTTACAAGGCACAAGCATTCTACCATAAGCTCATTTTCAAATATTTGGAACTTAGTCAATCCTTCTCTTGCAGATACGTAGAATGGCTGATGAAACTGGTCTGGATTTCAGTGATCAAATTGCTGCATTGGAGAACAAGTATCAACAGGTAGAATATACAAGTCCGGCAATTCCTATTTTATGTCAAAGTTGCTTTTATAGAGTCACTTCACATGAGTATGCGATCATTTTGTGTTGGTTAAAAAGAAGGTTTATTTGTGGGCAAAATATTTGCATATTGAATTAACCCTAATGCTGCAGTCTAGTTTAAAAGCAATAGTTCTGGGTGAAATTGCATGAGCTGTATATGAGTAATTAAAGTTTTATTTCTTTCTTAAGTTGTTTGAAATGATTTCAAATTCAGCATGAGTGTTTGATCTAGTATTGGGCTTTGCTGAGAAGATTTTGACTAATTTAACTATTTCAATACTTCATTGAATTTATTGATATTATTTCAATAATGTGATTCAACTTCTTCTCTGCTTTAAGTTTAGGCCCTGAAAGATTTATACAAGCATTTGACACCAATCCAACGGCTATCTATCGCTCGACATCCCAACAGACCAACAGTTCTTGATCATATTTTGAATATTACAGAGAAGGTAGTTGGTGAACTACATCATATTATGACTTCTATTTGTATGACTATATGATAATAATAATCTAGCTTCTTCTCTCCCCCTACCACCCCCACCCCAAAAAAAATTTGTTATAGTGGGTGGAACTCCATGGAGACCGTGCTGGCTATGATGATCCAGCTATTGTGACTGGTATTGGGAGCATGGATGAAAAGTCCTACATGTTCATAGGTCATCAGAAAGGTAGGAACACGAAGGAAAACATTGCTCGCAACTTTGCTATGCCAACTCCACATGGGTACGTTTCAAGGATACTTTGATCAGGTTAATAGCAAGAAGGTGCATAACAGTCAAAGCATTTAGAATATATTGTGCACCCAATGTTTGGTTGTTTACAAAAACATGCAATGTAACCCTGTTCACTTAGAGTTACTTTGCAAACAGCTATCGGAAGGCTCTGCGAATGATGAAATATGCCGATCATCATGGATTTCCCATTATTACATTTGTTGACACTCCTGGGGCCTTTGCTGATCTAAAATCTGAGGAACTTGGTCAAGTGAGTCTGCAACTTTCCTACTTCATTTGAAATTTCCCATAATTAATTCACCTTTTCTTTTTCAAGGATCGTTTATTTACTTTGTTCACATGTTACCATAGAATAAGCTTTTTCACTTTTGCTTTATGCAGGGGGAAGCAATAGCACATAATTTGAGGACTATGTTTGGTCTGAAAGTGCCCGTTGTAACAGTTGTAACCGGAGAAGGCGGTTCAGGTGGAGCTCTAGCCATTGCTTGTTCCAATAAACTGTTTATGCTGGAGAACTCTGCTTTCTATGTTGCAAGGTGATGGCATTTCTTTTCCTTCGCTGTGTCCACTTCACCAATATTATTATTTAAAAAGTACAAATTTACCGAACATTAGAATGGAGCCCGTTTAATTCATCAAAGTGCTTCGAGTTTTGATCTTCTTCCCTTTAGAGACTTCATGCCATGATTTCTGTAATACATTTCTTGTGCCTTTGTTTGTTGGAGCAGTCCTGAAGCATGTGCTGCAATATTGTGGAAATCTTCCCAAGCAGCTCCTAAGGTATTATAAAATTTGATGGATGAGTCTATTTGGGATGTAGGCCTTTTTTTAATCATAATGTAGTTCCAAAATTGTATAGGCAGCTGAAAAACTAAGGATAACAGCTCAAGAGCATTACCGACTGAAGATCGCTGATGGGGTCATTCCTGTAAGTGCTTTTCCCATCTGATTCATGCGTCTTCTTAATAATATGACAATATTATGTGAAAATATATTTTTATAACCGCAATGGTACTTGAAAAGAAATGTACCACTAACTTTTATCAGTTCAAATTTCAATGCATCTGCAAGTTCAGATTTCGTAGGAAAGTTATGCAGTTGGAAACAAATGCTTACCTTAATTATAAGATCTCGAAGTTGGGATTCTGAGACCTTGTTTAGTTGTAATATGTCAATACTGATTGAAGAAAAACTAACAAGCCAGTATATGGGGTTTTATCGTGTTATTATTCATGCTGTGGCTGTTGTTTACAGGAGCCTCTTGGTGGCGCACATGTTGATCCTGCATGGACTTCCCAACAAATTAAGATCACAATTACACAGGCAATAAAGGTAAATTAGATTCACAATCTTCTCGTAGAGAGAGCAGAAAATGAAAAGAAAAAACCTCCCTCTAAATAGTTTTGTATTAATTAGTTTGGCTTTTTTACTATCCTTTCTGTTTGCTTTTTCGGATTCCCCAACAAAATTCTTTCATAAATAAATTTCTGATGTCCATAATGAGACGTGATTTAGACCTTTCAGTCCAGACATGTTAGTACTTATGCTTAGAATTAGACTTTGATTTTCTTCGAAATAGTGCAAAATCATCAAGTTGTTGAGCAATTTTTGAATAAAATTAGACATGGTTACTGTTTGCATAATTGTTTTTTTATTTATAAATATGGTTGTTTCACAAATAAGATATATACTCAAGTATAGATTACACACAAAATAGACATGATATGGCCTTGTATCATGTGTTGCACTTGCACATCCCATGTCTTTGTCAGACACCACACTATTTGTGTCCTCAAATCATAGGTGGTTTCACTTCATTTATCCCTTACATCTATACTAAATGTGCCTAGGAATTGGAAAACATGAACACAGAAGAATTGCTGCAGCATCGGAGGCTTAAATTCCGGTCAATTGGAGGTTTTCAAGAGGGCATTCCAGTGGAACCTAAACGGAAACGCAACATGAAACCATCTGAAGTTAACATGCCAAAGGCTGCTGACATAGAGTTGGAGATTGAGAATTTGAAAAAGAAGATCCTGGAAGCAAAGGGACCATCTGATCCGATAACAACCCAAGCAATTGAGAAGCTGAAGAAAGATGTAGACAAGGAGATGACCAATGCATTTATCTCAATGGGATTGCAAGAGAAACTCGAATCAGTGAAGTTGGAATTATCAAAAGCCTCAAAAGACACATCAAGTCAGCCCCTTAATCGTAATTTGAAGGAGAAAGTTGATAAAATAATGCAGGAGTTTAACCATAATCTATCGCAGCCAGGGGCGTACCTTGGCTTAAAGCAGAAGCTTGAAAAGCTGAACTTGGTTAGCAGGCTTATCGAGAAAGAGGAAAGAAAACAGAAACTGAAAGCTGAGATTAATCAGAAAGTTCCAGCTGAGCTCAAAGAGAAGATGGAACTTTTGAAGAACGCTGAAGAAAAGATATCCAAAGGGGAACCAGTGGATAAGGAGTTGATGGAAGAAGTAGAGGCAGTTAAGAAAGAGCTTGTGGAGGTCCTAAAGTCAGCTAACTTGGAGGTTGTTGGGGTGACCAAGAAAAATGGGGTCACTGCACCTCCAGAGTTGAAGGAGAAAATAGAAAAGGTGAACACAGAGATTTATGAGGAAATTGAGAGAGTAATAAATGAAGCTGGTATTAGTGGAAGAATAGAGGAGTTGAAGGCTGGTATAGCAAAAGGCTCAAGTTCAGAAGACATAGAAAAAGCAGAAGCAAAAATAAAGGAGGAGATTCTTGCCACTTTGGATGTAGAGGCACTAAAAGAAAAGGTTAAGAGTTTGACAGTGGAGTTGGACCTTCCTGAGGAAACTGTTGCAGAAGGTGAGATTAGTGCTGAAAATGGCAAATTTCAGTGAGAGAGGGGGGGCTTTGTAAATTTGTTATACATTTTCATGATCTTCGATTTATGATATTAAGATTTTGGTCAAAAGAAAATTGAACTCTTGTCAAATTTTGTGATATTAAAAAAACACCTATTAACCAAAAATAATAATAAATATATATACACACACACAAATGCCCAAAGAAGCACATATATTACATATGAATTTCTTGAACAGTAGCAATTTGGCAAACAATCCATTTTTGGACGAGTGATTTTGCATCTGGGGATTTCAAATATTTAATTTTTATTTAATATTTCTAATTAATTTTAACTTTGTTGTCAAAATTAAATCTTATCTTTTAAATAATTTCCTATGAACCCCTAAACTGCTACTAACCGCAATGAAGCATAACAATAATGGTGCATTGATATTAAATTAACCCAACATGTCACTTTTGGAAATCTCACTTTCTCATAATTCCTTCCAATTAGCCTAAACTAATGACTTTTGCATATTGTTTATGTTTGTTGCATCTTGCATGATTGCAGATACATAAATGATTAAATTCCCCTTATGACAAGGAGAAAGCAAAACTTGTGCTAGTGTCCTAAACTATTATTGTCCAATCTCCCCCCAGATATCATAAAAAGAACAAAGGGGTTTGATATTGCTGAACATATTTCCATATTTTTTGAGAAGGAAAAGAAAACACTCATAGTGGAAATATGACACAGCATGAGTAATCATTTAATTTCTTTATCATTCAACTTTTCCTTTTGGGTTGAAGTTCTAAAAAAATGTAACTTGTTTTATTTTGGGGCTTGCCCTTTAGTGTAGCAACATCACATGCACGTCACATTTTTAATGTACCGATTTTCAACAAATATTTTTGCAGATTTTCATATTCACAGAGGTTTAAAGTACCATTTGACTATTTTAATACTGATCTCTAAATTATTTTAATATGTAAGATCGATCCGACCCGATCTTTTGATTACACAAACAAACTTAATAAGATTGAATATTTAGGTGTTGTTCTCATTAGTGCGCGATTTGTAATTTTCTACATAAATTTATATCGATGACAGTTGGCAGTTAGATGCCATGTGTAAGTCTTTTCGGCTAAAGTTTATGAGTTTGCCCTAACGCTAGTGGTGAGGGTAGCCAATCTTCCCCTAAATTTTCTAGAATCCCTAAAAAAAAAGAAAAAAAAGAAAAGAAAAGAAGCTATCTCTCTATACTTAAGCTTTACTATGTTTTTTAAAAAAAAGTGGCATTATTAAGCAAGGATGGGTGGAGAAATGTGTTATTTTATCATCCACATCCTATTAAACTCGTCATTTAATGTTTTCCACTCATTGTAAAAAGTAAATAGATCTTACTACTTAAGCGATCCAGAAATATCCAAAACTTCCCCTAAACGCATTGCAGCCGCCGTAGCTAGGTGCCCAATTAGCAGTGTTGTTGCCACCGCGGCTAGATGCAAAACCTACTAAATTATTATTCCTCTTAATAAAAAAAATTAAAAAAAGTGCTATGCACACTTTTAAATTATTCCTCATCAACTTCAAATTTTACACGTTATTAGTCAGTGGGGTATAACTTAATTGTTTGAGCTCTTCCACCTCCATTTATGTGGGTAGATATTCGAAAACTCAGGCATCCAATGAATATTTGTGTAAACCCCGCTCCTCTAATTCCTTATACTAAAAAAACTGGATTACAAATATCTTTTTTGTAAGAGAAAATATTAATTAATTATATATATATATATTTAAGAGAAAAATAGTAATTAATATGGAAGGTGGGATGCATATAATGGTGAACTCGCCTCTTCGCATGCTCTTCCACGCATGCGAGAGGCATTTTTAAAAAAATTTAAATTTATTTTTGAATTAAAAAAGATAATGGATAGTTGTGTTCCATACAAATAGGATCTATTATCTGATTTTTGTGTGAATTTACCATATTGTCCTTATTTAATTAATAATTTTAATTCTTAATGTTTGCATTAATCAATGACATTTTCTGGTATTTTAAATGTTTCACAATTCTCTGCCTTTTTCATTATATATAAAAATGAGAATAGTGAAATTCTTTGAAAATGGAATATTAGAGAAGAAAAAATATGATTTTGAATTCTTTACTTGGTTAAAAATGCGTGACTAAAAAGAGTGGTGAATTCATAACACTTTCCATGAAACGGATAAGATTGAAAGAAACAAACAAAAACAAGCCTTCCAGATAATTCATGTTACTTAAAAAAAAGTAAAAAAAAGTCTGGTCTAATGCAATATAAGAAAAATGTGGGGGCCATTGGGCAAATAAACATAAACATATATGACGCCCTAGCTTTAGCCAAATAGGACGGTTAGAGCAAGCAGTTTCGTCATCTCTCTCTTCTCTGGAGGTTTCACAAGACGACCATGGATTCCCAATCCAACAATTAGCTCTCAATACTCTCTCTCTCTTTCTCTGGAGATAAAATAACAAGCCCTTCAAATTTTCTCTCGCTCAGACACTCATTTACGCTCAAGATCCGTACAGAAACACCCCGATTTTCTCACAATTTACCAAAACCCTAGCTTTGATTTCATTTATTATCTTCGTTTTTAGCAATTTTCCTCTCATTTCGTTATCAAGTGCAGAAAACCTTTTAAATTCGCGCTTGGTTTCGCCGATTTACGGTTACGATCTATCGGCCCAGAGAAACCCTAGTTCCGTTCCTTTAATTGTTCATTTGTTTTAGATTTTAGAATTTTTTTAGGGTTTTAGGGTTTGAATCGTAGTGATGAACAGTAACAGAGGGAGGTACCCTCCGGGGATCGGAGCTGGGAGAGGTGGTGGCATGAATGCAAACCCTGCATTTCAGTCTCGACCGCCGCATCAGCAACAGTATGTACAGAGGAACCTTTTGCCGAACCATCATCATCAGCAGTACTTTCAGCAACAGCAGCATCAACAGCAGCAGCAGCAACAACAACAGTGGCTCAGGAGAGGTCAGTTGGGTGGGAGTACCAGTGCTGATTCGGCCGTTGATGAGGTCGAGAAGACAGTGCAGTCGGAAGCTGTCGACCCGAGGTGTGTGTTTGCTTTCATAAAATGTATGTTTTATGGTTGGTTTTTCATCGCGGTGGGAAAAATGGGTTGCTTATGAATCTGTTTGTGTTACTGTGCCATTTGATGAAATGGGTTTGGTTGAAGACTTGGATGTAATGATAATTTTAGGGGAATCAGGATATTGTGCAGAAGAATTAGGACTTTTGAAGTTCCATGTTGAATAAGGTGTTTAGCAGTGTGATATGCGACATGTGTAGCATAAGACATTTAGGAGTATGAGAAAACTTTCTGATTTTGGAAATGTAGGTAAATTGCTTTCTCATCTAGTGTTAATGAGGTGTCACTAATTTATTAGCTTTTGACCTCTCATGGATATTTCGACGCGTGGAGGAACTTATCTGATTCCTGTTTGGATTCCACTTGTATTTCAAGAAACTTGGAAAAAAATCTCTTTTGTGCTTGTCTTTTGGCGTTTCAATGTTAAAAGTTTCAAATATTAATGAGGGCCACATAAGACCGTGAGGTTAGTCCAGTGGTAGGACGGGTCATGATAAGTGCTTCAGGAAGCATTTGCCTCGTGTTCAATTCCCCACGGATGCATACACTCCTGCGGGGCCACCTTGCATTCGTTGTCCTGTTCATTCGGATTGGAGCCTCGACACGTGCCCTTGGGGATTTTAGTCGGGTTGAAGACCCACAAGCATTTTTCTGGTTCTATTGACAAAAATTGTGGTTATAGTAATAAGTAATAACTATTCAACTATCTATAGCTCACAGGATGTGTTGATCTATATGGGCTAAAGATGGAAAGACGTGATTACAGTAAGGGGGAATTTCTTATTTGGGTAAAACCACTAAAACAGTGCTTAAAAAAATAACCGCCAAAACTAGTATGACAGTCATTTTTTAATTGAAAATTAGTTCTTCAGATGGGTTTCTTCGACCAAGATTCTTGCTGTTTTTTAAATCATTGTAGTTGATAGTGTGATTTAAATTTTTTTAAACTAGGGTTTGTTAATTCTGTATAATTGAAGGCTGATTCTACGTTGCATTTATTTAGGAGTCATATTGCCCGAATAAATTTCTAGTAATTTTTGACATTGGAGTAGTTTCCATGTAGCCCTTGATTTTATAAATTATAAAGGAGGTTGTAAATATCAAGTTAGATGTTTGGCTGTTGGTATTTATACCTGTCAGGGAAGCTTTTTTGGTAACATATTTTGTTAACAGTCCATCTATTAATACTTGTCTCTTTTTTTTCCCTCCTTTTTTTCAACATATTATGATTCATGCTTTACATAGTATCTTATTTTGTTTTACTTATCTTTTTCAGTTCGCATGATTGGAAGGCGAGGTTAAATATTCCAGCACCTGATACTCGTTTCAGAACAGAGGTTCGTTATGTATTATTTGTTATATAATTCTTTATCATGGGTACCAATATTTTTAATGTGATGCTTCTGTATAGATTTTGAAGGGTGCATCATTCAACTGTTATGTAGTTTATTAAGATCAAGTTGTTTTCACATCTATAAACACAATGAATGATTAATAGTTAAAAATAATAATGACTGGTGATTTCCTAATCTGGTTACAAATGATTTCCTTCAGGATGTAACTGCAACTAAAGGAAACGAGTTTGAGGACTATTTTCTGAAACGTGAGCTGCTGATGGGAATTTATGAGAAGGGATTTGAAAGACCATCCCCTATTCAGGAAGAAAGTATCCCAATTGCTTTAACTGGTAGTGATATTCTTGCTAGAGCTAAAAATGGAACGGGGAAAACAGCTGCATTTTGCATCCCTGCGTTGGAGAAAATTGATCAAGATAACAATGTAATACAAGGTTTGTTCTCTACCACTGAGTTGCATCTTCCGGCACATCATTAGGCCCCATCAAAAGATAATGGCTATTGTGGCACTTTAGTTTTTTATGCTGCTCGAATGGCTATAGAAATCTTTACTACTTAAGTGCTTGAGACACACAGAGTTCTGGTATAAATGCTCCCAATCTGTTCTATATATAGGAGGCAGATGTAGGATTTTATTTCTATGTAGTTGCATTATTGTCCTTTTTGTGTTGATATGTGTTTTCTTCTGCAGTTGTTATTCTTGTTCCAACTCGCGAGTTGGCTCTTCAAACATCACAAGTCTGTAAGGAGCTAGGGAAGCATTTGCAAATTCAAGTTATGGTTACAACCGGAGGTACCAGCTTAAAGGATGATATCATGCGTTTATATCAACCAGTTCACTTGCTTGTCGGAACTCCTGGAAGAATTTTAGATCTTGCAAAGAAAGGTGTTTGCATCTTGAAAGATTGTTCTATGCTTGTTATGGATGAGGTAAATACTTATCCCCAACTTCCATTAAATTTACGTATTGAAAGAATTTTGTCCAACAGTTGTTGGGTGCATGTTGTCATCCTTATTTCTCTTTTTGTTTGCATTGGTTTTAGGTTTCCACTTTTAAGAACTATTTTTATAGTAGATGTTCTTGCAATTAGTTGGTTAAATAGTAAGTTGAATTTCCAATTAGTCAAGCCCTGATCCGCATTTGCAACCTGTTTCATTCTTATGTTAGTTGGTATCTTTATGCCCCTGGAATTTTTGGTTTACTAGTTAAAATTGACTTATTAGAAGTGTCTTAAAGTGTGGTGGCCAGGTCATATCCCAATCGGTATTTCCATGTCTCTTGTAAAAGGGAGATACCAAGATCAGATTCCCCCATCTTCATTCAAGTCTGTGTGCACGTCACATGTGTATCTGTGTATGCAGTGGAGGAGGTGAACACAGTTGGTTGGTTTTAGCATCATGAGCTGCAATAATCTAATGATGTTTTTGTCAATGTCTGACAGGCTGATAAGCTTTTGTCCCCGGAGTTTCAACCTTCAGTAGAGCAGCTGATCCGCTTCTTACCTTCACATCGACAAATTTTGATGTTTTCAGCAACATTTCCTGTTACTGTCAAGGACTTCAAGGATAGATATCTGCAAAAACCTTATGTTATCAACCTTATGGATGAGCTTACACTAAAGGGTATTACACAATTTTACGCCTTTGTCGAGGAGAGACAAAAAGTCCACTGCCTAAACACTCTTTTCTCTAAGGTTTGATGTGAACTGTAGTTTTTGTGTATTGATTTATTATTATTTTTTTGACTTCTTGCGGGGTTCATGGATGTGATGATGGATCTGTTTTTCAGCTTCAAATAAATCAGTCAATCATATTCTGTAATTCTGTGAATCGGGTAGAGTTGTTGGCCAAGAAAATTACAGAACTTGGCTATTCTTGTTTTTATATCCATGCAAAGATGCTGCAAGACCATCGTAACAGAGTATTTCATGACTTCCGTAATGGTGCATGCAGAAATCTTGTTTGTACTGGTACGTTTTTTTTTTTTTCCGGTGATTTGTTCTCTTTCTTTCTCTATCTCCCTTCTTCCCTCCCATTTTGTGAACCATAAGTTTCTTTCAGCACCATCACATGTACATTCCAGTGATTTCAAATTTTTATTTTAAGTTTTTAAATAAATGTATATTTTTTTAGGTGGATCCTTTAAAACATAGTGCATGTGATAAACTCTTAGATCATGATGGAGGAAAAAAATAGTGCATGTGATAAACTCTTTTATTACTCGTGTTGTATGTGATTTGCTTGATCTTAATATATCATGCTCAGTTCAATTGTGTGTTTCGGAGTTGTTCATTTCATTTTAAGTTGTATGTAGTATGGACAGATTCCTGATGTGTGTAATTAAAAAAAATAGATTCTTGAGATTTTCTCTAACTTTTTCCTCTTTTTTTGGGGGCATAACTGCAGATCTATTTACAAGAGGAATAGATATTCAAGCAGTCAATGTTGTCATTAACTTTGATTTTCCAAAGAACTCAGAGACATATCTTCACAGGGTGCGTAAGAAACAGTCTTTGCAGAAATAAATAGTAGAAAGCTGATGCAGTATTTACATGTTGAAGTTATCTCTGTGCTGTTTTATGTATTTATCTTACATGCAGGTTGGTCGATCTGGAAGGTTTGGACACCTTGGTTTAGCTGTGAATTTGATCACCTATGAAGACCGCTTCAACTTGTATGTACTTTTCTCTTCCAAATCCAAATTTTCTGCAATATAATGGGGGCTCGTTATTTATAATATATTCTGTTCCTGCAGGTATAGAATTGAGCAAGAACTTGGGACCGAGATAAAGCAAATTCCTCCCCATATCGATCAGGCAATTTATTGCCGGTGATTGGTGGTTGAAACTTTGCTGTGTCGTCAATGATGGTAAGGTTTGGGTACATGATGCTTAAGAACTAGTTTTTTAACAGTGCATTTAAGCATGCCTGACTTCTCTCTCTAATTCTGTTATTTTCATGTTAGCACGTGCATTTCATACTGTCCTATGGTATATGCAATGTATTGTTATATGTTGTGTGGAAAATAGGGGAAGTGGGTGGGGGAGAATGGTGGACCTAGTTCGTGTTGACATTCCCGTCTATCAACTTCTCAGAGTATCAATTGGGAATTCTTAATGGAACTTGATCAATTTATGCTCTACTAAAGCTGCCATGTATTTTTTTTAAAAAGGGGAAGCATGAAATATGCATTTATAAAGATTCAAAAGGTTCTGCTAAATTTGAATAATATGCTTTAAAACAGTTTGGAGTTCCGAGTTACCAAGTAATATATCTGTCTGAATTGACTGTTTAAAGTTTTGGGTGGATTTATGCAATGGATAATGTGTGTTTTCCTTTCTGCTTTTAGGGATGATGGACCCTTCTCCATACAAGAAGCTATATCTCTGATGGGAGGAAATACTTTCTGATGCATCGTCCCTTGAAATGCTTCTGTTTTCGTAGTCCTGAAACTTTAATTGGACCTTGAGGGAGTTCTTAGGTTGGCCTATAGGTACCAGATAGATGCTGGGTCCAGTGCAGAACTGCCTTTGTTTTTATTAACAGACTGGTTTGTAAAACTTGCTGTTTTTCGGGTTTAGCCGCCATTGAACTTCTGAAGGATAGCTTGTGCAAGCAGGGGGAAATAAAACTCTGCTTTCTTTTTTTTGTTTATGTTTTTCCTTAGCCTTGACCAGCTTGTTCCATGCTCTCAAATAGTTAATGTATTATCTGACTTGGTTGAATTGTCATCCCCCCTTGCTCGCCCCTTCTATATCTTTGATTTGCCTTCTTGAAAGTTCATGATTTTGCATTGGAGCCATATGTGGCCGGGTGATTGACTGGTGGTAATATGAGAAGCCATGGATGGATGGATGGTATCAGTTGGTTTGGGGTGAGTTTCAGTTCTCTGCTAAAAGGGGAGGAGTGGAAGAGTATGTAACTGTGAATGTTTAGGGTTCGCTAAAATGCTTGCCGTTTTTAACTATGCAAGTAAAACAACCAACAAAATTCTGTGAGAAGTTTCGACCAAAAAAACACCACCTGCGAAAAGTGATAGAGGAGGGACCATGGATCAAATAATCTTTGGGGACCATGGGTTAGTCTTGAGATCAAGTAGCAAGGGTTTGTAGTTCAAGTAATTAAGAGTTTTTACCTCACACTCGAGGTCTTAGGTTTGATTTCTTTATCTTCCAATATTGCTTGTTTAAAAGATGAAAGAAAAACTTAAGACAAGGCCATAGGTCAAGAGTTTCAAACCTTTCCTTTTATTTTTTTTATACGAAAATCCCTTTCATTGTAACTCCTCTCACCCACAACACCCCGACCCCCCACACACCCCCAAAAAGAAGAAGAAGAAGAAGAGTGAAAAGGTATAGCGAGCTTGACCAAGATTGACCAAATCTCACATTGCAACTAAAAGAACTTTAAGGGGACGCATCCAAAATTCTTGAAACAAAAGGGTAGAAAGTGTAAATATAAAGATAAGGAGCAGGCAGAGTGACTCTGTCTGAACTCCGGGCGCTAAGAATCCAAGGATTTGTGACTGATCTGATTTCAACAACTGCTCGAAATCTCAGATCAGTGCATGAGTGAGGGGGGTATGAAATTCAAATAAAAGAATTTAATAGCAACAATCTGAAATTCTTCAAAGCCACTGGGAAGGAAGTGTAAAATCATAAACCCCAAACAGATTACAGGAGAAAATGAAATACCAAACCAGCCAGCTAACTTGTAACGGATTTAACCGCCCAAGAAAAACTTTTAAAGCCTCTTCCTCTTCACCAAGTCTAGTCACAATGCCTTGAGCTCTCATCCCAAAAGAATCTCAATTTCCTTAGCTCTCTCTCTCTCTCTCTCTCTCTCTCTCTCTCTCTCTGTGTTACTTTTCCCTCAAGAAACAGAAACTCTCTCTCTGTTCATCACCATGTTTCAGTTTACCCTTGACCCATGTGCTTCCTATCTAAGGCACGCGCTTTCATGCTTCATGCTGCTGGGCCCCGACCACTATGTCGAGCTTTGCATCACGGAAAACGACGTCACATTGGTAGGAGCCGTAGGTGACCCTGAGGAAGGACGCACGCCTGAAATCCCAAACGTCGTCTTAGCCCTGCAGTTGACCCCTTCCAACTTCTACACTTTTAGCTGCACAGAGAACGTCCGCCTTGGCTTGGACTACTATATGCTGTTCAGGGAACTCTTTGATGCCAAGGGTGGTGATTTTCTCAGTCTCTCTGGTGATATCAGCCGCGATAACATTGACTTTGAGCTCCTCAGTGTCTGTAAGTACATACCAATATTCTTAGTTTCTTTCAATTTTTTATTTATTTCAAGATTTCAAGATTTGGGTCTTAATTGTTCCTTGGAAAATTCTTCTTTTTCAATATTTCTAGTCGGTTCTTTGAAATTTGGAAATCGACCCATCACACTACTTTACCAATATTCTGGCATAAACTTCGAAGGTTTTTGGCGCTCTCTTCTTTTTCAAGTTTATGGGTTTTGTTTGAAATCTGTATAAATTTGATGAACTATCTGCCTTTTTGCGTTCTAACAGCCACAACAATAGATTTGATGAAATTATCTGCATCGTTTGTCATTTGGTTCCAACAATTAATCTCGTTTTTGGGTTTTTCAGTTCCTTGAGGTTTTTTGTCAATACGCATTATCTGTTTTTTTTTTTTAACATCAAGATTCTAAGATTTGAGTCTTTCTAGTTGGTTATTGGAAATGTAGAAATTTGGATATCGACCCATCACAGTATTTTACCAATATTCTGACACAAACCTTGAACCCTGTTCGTTTTCAAGTTTATGGGTTTTCATTTGGTTTAAAAAATTATTCAGTTTCTTGAGGATTTGTATTTCCTAATATTTGTTGTAAAATGTGTTTTAATTTGAGGAACTGTCTGCGTTTTTTGGTGAAGTATCTGCATCGTTTTAGCTTTTTTCATTTGGTTTGGAGATATGTTCTTTTTCAAGTTTTAACTTTAAATTTGTCATTTGGTTTATCAGTTTCTTGAGGATTGTTGTCAATCTGTCTGCATCATTGGTTTGTGTTCTATTATTCTCTCCTTATCTAATTTTTCTTGTCTCTTCTTGTTTATATTTTCAATAAATGCTAGCAACTCTGGAAATGAAGGTTGCTGAAATTCCATTGCTTTCAAGGAGGTTTGGTCAGATAACTTTACCTCAGCTCCAAAAAGAACGTCCAGTGATCATTGGGATAGCTGCGGAGCTGTTTAGGGTTCTTATCCTCAGTTCGCGAGAACGATTTGGGATGACAGGTACAATGTGTAACAAAAATTACTGTTTGAACATGTTGATCATTTACTCAGAATTTCTCATTGATAGCAGTGTCATGCTTCACAATCCTTTGTCATTTACTGTGACTTTTCATATAATCTCTAATGAGTTCAGATTGTGATGTATTGTTTGTGATGTATGTATGGATGCTGATACACATTCACAAGGTTCACAAGATTTTATGACATTCCCTAACTCTTCATATATATAATCTTGTATATGTTGCTCACTAGACTGGTATGGTACGTGTCATTGCAGTTACTGTAAGCGTAATGGGTAAGCAAGTTGTACTTCATGGACAAGATAAGGCGATTGTTCTCAGGAAGGTATTTTCCCAACCTTACTTGTGATTCGTAGTGTAGAACAACTTATGACAGCTTGCCAAATATGTTAGTTATGGTCTGTCAATCAATTTTCTGAAAACACAGTATTCATTAAGCAAATTCTGGTTCTGATTCTCATCGGAAAACGTCCGTTCTTCTGTGCCATGAAATAATACGACACCATCCTTCAATTTCATACATTTTTCTTTTTCACTGACTAGATTTGCTGTCATACACTTCACAAGAAGTTCAATTTCCTAATCACATAAATGATAAAAGTTTCCTTGTTTATTTTGTTGTGTATCAGGAGGATTGTGTTATTTGGATTCCTGTGGCGGGTCGATTTTTCTTGAAGTTCAGTACCGAGAAGGCTAACGCACTGCTGAATGCTTCAATTCTGTCAAACATGGTGTGGTTGTATGGCCAGTGCAATGGTCCATCTTGCATGCTGAATTTCCCTTTTGGTAAACTTGGAAGCCTAACGTTTTACTTTGGCGAAGATAATGCGGGCTCAGAAGATGATGCGGTTTTTCACAAAAGATGAAGAGAATGGTCTTACTATCTCTGAGTTCTTATTCAAATCAGATTTTAATGTGATTTTAATGCAAATTCTTTTTCTCCATTTTCAAAATAATGTGATTTGATCACAAGTGTAAATGAGCAAACAAAAGATGATGTGAGTTGTGAGATACTTTGATTTGTCTGTTGTACTTGGTAAAGTCTGATCCTATTCATCATAATCCTTTGTAAACAATGCAGCTTTACATAATGGTTAGAATTTGGTTTGGAAGTTGAATTTTTTGTCTGCTTTTTCTTGCAAGTTCCAAAACATAATGCTAGGAGAAAAGTTGGTGGTGGTGAAGGATTGTGACTTTGTGAGGATGATTGTTGCTAGATCATAGGTGGCAAGAGTCTAATTGTTGAATAGGGGAAAACATTTCTGTTTACAACTTTAAGAACTTCTTTGCAAGTTTGTGGAGGCTTATCAATTGCGAGAGGGAGAAATTGAACATGACCTCGAGTCCGTGCGAGAAAATGTCAGGGTAAGTGAGGGGTATTGCTGCAAGCCTGCAATAAAATTAAAAAAAAACTTCAATGGCAAGAATATGAAATTCTTGAAACAACAGAAAATGAAAATTTAACCGTCAGTTGGCTTGTAATGAATTTAACCGTCACAATTTTTGAGCTCATCCCAAAAGAAGTTTACTCTAAGCATGCAATATTGACCAGTTAAGAGTTAGTAAAACAAATAAAGATTGAATTTCATGCAAGATTGAGTTAAGAGTTAGTAAAACAAATAAAGATTGAATTTATTGTTCCTTAAATTTGTTTAAGCCCAACTATAAAAAATGGGCCTCTCTCTTTTCAATTACCCAACCAATTTGCAGGGGGGCCCCAAAATTAATGGACTGATCAAGGACTTCAAGCATAAATATCTACAAAAACCTTAAATTATCAACCTTATGGATGAGCTTACTCTTAACCATATTTTACACTCCCTAAACACACTCTTTTTTTCTCTATGTAGGTTTGATGTTGTGATGATGAATCTTCTGTTTTCAGCTTCAAATAAATCAGACAATCATATTCTGTAATTTTGTGAATCACATTCTATTTTTCAAATTTTATTTTAAAATTTTAAATAAATATGTATTTTGTAGGTGCAGATTGGAAATTCACACTATTCTATATTTGAAGTTGCCGTTTAGGAAAAGAAATTCAAATCATAATAACCAATAGCATTAAATATCATAAGTATTGACTTAAAATCATGTTTCTAACCATTTATATACTTTGAGGTAGACTGCAACGAATTCTGGCCCAATGAAAAATGCCTTGATTTGCATACCAGAGGTTCCAGGTTTGAACCCCTATAACATCATAGTCGTGTGTGTGAGAGAAATTCTTCTCCCCTCTAATTTAAATTATTGCTTGTATATATATACTTAGGGGCAGATTGGGAATGAAAAAGTATAATATTTACTCATATTAATACATCTGACATAATAGTCAGTGGCATAATAATTGCTACTGGAATTGGGTTTATATCTAATTATCCCAATAAATGGGGCTTCCGTTGCAACTAAAAGAACTTTGAGGAAAGCATATAAAATTCTTGAAATAACAGGGCAGAAAATGTAAATATAATAAGTATCTGATTTTGACAACTATTGGAAATCTCAGCCCAGTGCGTGAATTAGGGGGGTATGAATACAAATAAAAGAACTTGGATGGAAACAATCTGAAATTCTTAAAAACCACCGGGGAGGAAGTGTAAAATTATAAACCCCAAACAGAACAGACCGTCCAAGAAGAACTTTCCCGCCAAGAAAGTAGTTAAAAACCTCTGTTTCTTCACCAAGTCTTCGTCACACAATCCAGTCCCAAAAGAATCTCAATTTCCTTAGCTCTCTCTCTCTCTCTCTCTCTCTCTCTCTCTCTCTCTCTGCTACTTTTCCAGAAAGAAACCCAAACTCTCTCTCTCTCTCTCTCCCCCTCCCTCTCTTTCACTCTGTTCATCACCATGTATCACTTTAGCCTGGACCCAACTGGTTTTCTTCTAAGGCAGGCGGTGTCAACCGTCATGCAGGCGCAGAAGGGCGCGCGCTATTGTGACCTCTGCGTCTCACCAAACGGCGTCACATTTGGAATATCCGTAACAGATCCCAGTACCGGAATCCCAAACATTTACTTCACCCTGCCGATGGAACCTTTGAACTTCTACTCAATTCGCTGCCGAGGGATCCTCTATCTTAAAGTGGACATCCGTAATATGCACGACCAACTCCTTGAGGCCACCGCTTATGATTTTCTCAGTCTCTCTGGTCATGTCACCCTTGGTCACATAGACTTTGAGCTCGTCGATGCCAGTAAGTACTTAGTTTCTTTCATTTTTTATTTCAAGATTTCAAGATTTGGGTCTTAATTGTTCCTTGGAAAGTTCTTCTTTTTCAATATTTCTGGCATAAACTTGGAAGGTCTTTGGCTCTCTTCTTTTTAAAGTTTATGGGTTTTGATTCAAATCTGTTTAAATTTGATGAACTATCTGCCCTTTTGCGTTCTAATAGCCACAGCAATAGATTTGATGAATTATCGTTTGTCATTTGGCTCTGTTCTTTTTCAAGTTTATGTTCGTTTTAACTTTGTCATTAATCTTGTTTCTGGGTTCGTATTATCTGAATTTTTATTTCGAGATTATAATTGTAAACTTCTCTTGGGAATTTGTTCTCTTTCTAGTTGGTTCTTGGAAATGTAGAAATTTGGAAATCAACCCATCACAGTATTAGGAGGTTACTGGGACTCTGTCCATTTTCAAGTTTATGGTTTTTCATTTGGTTTAAAAAATTAATCTGTGCTGGGTTAATGAGTTTCTTGAGGATTTGTATTTTTTAATGTTTGTTGTAAAATGTGTTCAACTTTGAGGAATTATCTGGGAAACTCAGCATCGTTTGTTATCGGTGAAGTATCTGCCTTTTTGGGCTCTGTTTCTTGAGGACTTTTGTCTTGGAAATGTGGAAATGTGGAAATTTGGAAATTAACCTATCACAGTACTTTACCAATATTCTTCTTTTTCAAGTTTCTTGAGGATTGGTATTTCCTAGTGTTGTTGTAAAATGGGTTTAAATTTGAGGAATTGGCTGCGCTTTTTGCGTTCTTATAGCTAGAGCAACAAATTTGGCCAATCTGTCTGCATCATTGGTGTGTGTTTCCTAATATTGTTATGTCGTAAAATCTCTAAAAAATTGATGAATTACCTACATTTTTGCGTTCTAATATTCTCTCGTTATCTAATTTTGCTCGTTTATTTTTGTTTACAATTTCAATAATGCTAGGAACTAAGCAAATCAGGGCCACTGAAATTTCAGTGATTTCAAGCAATTATGGTCGGATAGCTATACCTCGGCTTTTTCGTGAATATCAAGTGATCGTCGGGATACCTGCGGAGACGTTTAGGATTATGATCATCAATCTGCACCATATTGGATTTCAAGGTACAATGTGTAACACAGAATTACTGTTTGAAATTCAGGGTTGAATTCTCATTTCAGTGCTTGACAGTTACTGTGACTTTGCATATAATCTCTAATGAGCTCAGATTGTGATAATCTTTGTCTATGCTGTATGTATGCATGCTGACACCCTCATAAGGTTCACAAGATTTTAAGGCATTCCTTAACTCTTCATAATAATCTTGTATATGTTGCTCACTCGACTGGTACGTGTCATCGCAGCTTATGCAGAAGTAAGAGAGAATGTTGTTTTTCTTGGAGTAGGTGACGAGGCGGTCACTCTCCCGAAGGTATTTCCCCAACATTTCATGTTATTCATAGTTATGGTCTCGCAACCAATTTGCTCAAAATACAGTTTGCATAGCAGAAAATGTCCATTCTTCTGTGCCATGAAATAATATTTTTCTTTTTCACTGACTAGATTTGCTGTCATACACTACAACATAATAACATCACAAGAAGTTCAATTTCCTTGTTTTATTTTGTTGTGTATCAGGACGAAAGATGTATTATTGAGGGTGATGTGGGGATCTTGCTGTTCAGTATCGAAAATATTAAGCCACTGTTGAGCGCTTCAATTCTGTCGAAGATGGTGTGGTTGCTTGGCCAGTCCGGGGGTCCATATGCCGCGCTGAATTTCCCTTTTGGTAAACTTGGCAACATGTTGTTTTACTTTGGCCCTGTATTCTGAAGCCTGAAGGTGATGAGAATGGTCTTACCATCGCTGAGTTCGTACTCAAAACAGATTTTAATGATGCAAATTCTCTTTCTCCATTTTCAAGATAATGCGGTTTGATCACAAGTGTAAATCACCAAACAAAAGATGATGTGAATGTGAGATACTTTGAGTTGTCTGTTGTACTTGGTAAAGTCTGATTCTATTCATAATAATCCTTTTTGTAAACAATGCAGCTTTACATAATGGTTAGAATTTGGTTTATCTGTCTGTTTTTTCTGTCACTTATTATTAAACTTCTTGCGAGTTCCAAAACATAATTGAAGAATGCTAGGAGAAATGTTGTTGGTGGTGTAAGTATAAATTCCTGCAACTCAGAACTTCTGGGTTTTAGATTTTTCGAACTTAATTGAGAAGAATCCAAATTTGGACAATGGAGATGATCTTGTGTAAGGCTACTAGATGATAAGTGGCAGAGTCTACTTGTTGAATAGGGGAAGACAGATTCCAATAACTTCTTTGTAAGTTTGATATGATTTCAGTGCTAGAAGAAAAGTTTTTGGTATTGAAGGGTCACCTTGAGTCTTTTCAATTGCGAGAGGGAGAAATTGAACATGGCCTCGAATACTCTTAAGCGCTTGAGCTATAAGCTCATTGTAGTTAGTTAGACACATTATCTGTCTGCTTTTCTGTAACTTATGACACATTATCTGTCTGCTTTTCTGTAACTTATTATTAAACTTCTTGCAAGTTCCAAAATATAATTGAAGAAGAAGGGTCACTCTAATCAAATATGGATTGTCACTTTGTGGGAAAAGCATAATTTCTGCTACTTAAAAGAGGATTGGAACAATATATACAACTTCTTTGTTGGTTATAAGAAGCATCCGAATTTTCATAGTGGTGATTTTGTTAAATAATTTCTAGAAGAAAACTTTTCTTAATAACTGCTTTTCTGTAAGTTTTTTTTGTTGAGAAAATTGGGGAAAAAAAGGGGACAATTCACACAAACTGACAGAAGAATGCTTTAAAGGTATAGCCGTACCGCGATACTCCAAAATAGAATACTTTAAAGGTCTAGCCGGGCGGCTATTCTATTTTTTTAAAAAAAGAAAAAAAATAGGGTATAGCCGAGTGGCTATACTATTTTTGTTAAAAAAATAAGACAAAAATCGAGTATAGCCGCCAAGTTATACTATTTATATTAAAAAAAGGAATCGCCCTTGCCATTAGGTGCCACGTGTTTTTAAAAAAAAGAACAAGGTCTAGCTGCGCGGCTCTACTATTTATAGTTTTGAAAAAAGGACTGCTAAAATCTCCCACATGTCAAAATAAGTATAGCTGCTATTTAAAAAAAATTGAAAAAACAAAGTATAGCCGTGCGGCTATACTATTTATATTTTAAAAAAAGAGGACACACCTTGCTATTAGGGGCCCACGTGTGAAAAACTTTCTGTCTCTTCACCAAGTCTTGTCACAATGCTTGAGCTCTGTTAATTTCCCACCAAGAAACACAAACTCTCTCTCTCTCTCTCTCTCTCTCTGTTGACCACCATGTTTGACCTTAGCCTAAACCCAGGTGCTGTTTTTCTAAGGCAGGCAGTGACACCCTTCATTCAAGGCGCGCCATGGCTCTGTCTCCCAACATGAATATCAAGTGATTGTAGAGGGATATCTTCGGAGGAGTTAGGCTTGTTATCGTGGATCTACACCAGTCCGAGGTGACAGGTACTTTGTCGGTGCGGTTGCTACAGTGATCAAGTCAGAATTCAGGGCATGCCCTTTATTTTCTTAATTCTGATGACAACATGATCATTTTCTTAAAATTTCTCATTTCAGCATAGGACAGTGATCGTGCTTCCTAATTCTTCATCCTTTGTCATTTACTGTGATTTTGCTTCCTAATATATCATTGTTTTTTGTAACTGTTCATATGTTGCTCACTAGACTGGTATGTGTCCTCGCAGACTCGCAGTTTCTGCATGGGTAACAGATATATACTAAAGTTATGCTCTCTGTAGGAATGGAGCTTGTTCTCAGGAAACAGGTATGTCCTTATCACAACTTGGCAATCAATTTAGTGAAAACACAGTATTCATAATACGTATAAGCTGCGGTTATGGTCCAAAGAAAACCAATGCAACCACTGAATGACCATTTTCCCAAACTAGCAGTCACAATTATGGAAGCGGCCGGAGATGTAGCAGCAGCAACACACCACTCATGAAGCCAAAATTGTGCAACAATAAGCACCTGTCAACATTCCTGATTGGTCAAAAGTACGTCGTTAGAAATCAAACAAGGCCCACCCCTCCAAGAGTATGATTATGCTGATGATGAAGAAGTTGGGGATGATGGTGGGGACACTGATGATGATGAGGGGGAATAAAAACTACGACTCAAAGGTACCCCCTCATGAATTTATTGCTGGGAGGCTTGCAAGGAGCCAGATTTCTTCTTTTTCTATTTTTGAAGGTTCTGGGAGGACCCTCAGCAAAGTGAGAAATGCTGTTTTAACAAAAACTGGTGGTTTCCTTGAATCATTGTGATCAGGTCTCATCCAATGCAATCAATCATAAAGGTCTTGCTATAATTGACATGTCATGTACAGTGGTTTTGTGAAGGTTTTTTTTTGGTTGCAGCAACCCGAAAACTCACTGTTGGTTTCTCACCGAGTATGGAGCTTTTTTCCATTAGCTGGCAAAAACAAAAAAGACCAGTTTCTGTAGAATTAGGATTAGAATTAGAATCATAGAACATATATGAAAACAAAAGTAGGCTGTGTGTGTGTGTGATAAGATTGATGGTCAATAACAACAACACTTTCCTAAGAGCCATATTCAGTGTGTGTACGGGTTTGGATATATTGACTGCAGTGAATATCAGGCATGTGTGGGGGCTTCATTACATTTGTCTGTGATGAAAAATTACATACAAAGAGAGATGATCAACACATTTGTCTGTCACTACTTGTAAGACAAAATAAAATTATAAGAACAATGCTAATGCAATCATAAATCACAATAGATTTTCATGCATGCCTCAAGAAATTAATGCAAAAGAGAGAGAGAGAGAGAGAGAGAGAGAGAGAGAGAGAGAGAGAGAGAGAGAACCCAAAAACGTCGTATGTCCATTGATGTCCACCATGCACTTTTTACATTGGCTGGAATAAAATGACTACTTACTGATTAATTCCACTATACACTTCAACCAACCCAATAACAAATACAGATTAAAAAAACTAAAATAAATTTGATCATTAAGTTCTTGAAGTCCGTCCAGCACTGCACTTGCCACTTGTCCATACACTCAATCTGGGATGCACCGATACTTCAATTTTTAGGGGTATGCTCGTATCGGATACGGCTCCGATACGATACGGCACCGATACGGCTCCGATACGGATCCGATACGCCACGTGGCGTATCGTTGACTTATATGGCATGTTGACTTCTCGATACGGATCCGATACGTCCCCGATACGGTAGCGATACGGCATCGATACGTCTGGGGGTAAAAACGAAAATATTTGCAGACTTTGGGGGTGATTTTGAAAGTTTCTAAAAATTTGGGGTTAAAATGTAAAAACTTCAAACCATAGCATTGAAGCTACTTGGACATCCTTCTTCCTCCTCATGTTGTGAAAGAAATTGGAGCACTTACAACTTCATTCATTCTATTAAGAGGAACAAGATAACACCGGAAAGAGCGGAAGATTTAGTATTTGTGCATAGCAATCTTCGTCTCCTTTCAAGGAAAAGGCCCGAATATAAAGAAGGGGTAACTCATATGTGGGATGTTGGAGGCGATGCATTTGATTCCATGGATTTAGAAAATGCCGGAGTGCTTGAGATTGCAAACCTCTCTCTTGATGAACCGGACTTAGAAGGCATCATATTTACCCATGATGAATGAAGTTAGAGCTTTGAGAAGTGATTTCTAATGTTTTAATTTGGAGTGCTTGAGATTGCAAATCTCTCTCTTGATGAACCGGACTTAGAAGGCATCATATTTCCCCATGATGAATGAAGTTAGAGCTTTGAGAAGTGATTTCTAATGTTTTAATTTGTGCTTTGTTTATGGATACTTGTATTTTGTGTGTTTTGGTTAATTTTTGCTTTGTTTATGGAGATTTGAATGAAGTTATGTGTTTTGTTAATGTTTTGAAATTATTATTGGTGAAATATCAATTTTCAAATTTTCTAGTTATATTATTTTTAAATATATATATTATTTTAATTGCCGTATCGGTGCCGTACCCGTATCCTATTTTTTGGAGATTTGTCGTATCGACGTATCGTATCGTATCGTATCGCCGTACCCGTATCCGTATCGGTGCAACATAGCACTCAATTGAGGGACAAAAGCCGATTGTTACTCTCCATCCTTCTTCAGCCTGATGAGCGAGAATTGCATGCACACGCTCTCAAAAAAAAAATAAAAAATGGAGGAACCATTTGCTGATTCATTTTCTCAGATTATATGAGTTGGTTGGGTTTGGTAGAGATCAAGAAAAGAAAGAATTAGGGTCTAGGAAGACAGTCTTGATGAAAGAACATTGGGAAGAACTGGATTTACAGGAAAGATGAGCAAATGATGGTCTGGAGTTTCCAAGGGAAGATAACAGAAATGGATTAGGAAAGAGGAAAAGCAACAAAAATGATGGTTTTGAGAGTTTATACCGGAAATAAACGACCTATGACCACCAAACACATGGACGGGATCAATATTTATCACAATGGCCCTTCGGCAAGATGCCTGCCGAAGCTGTACATCTTGACTCTTCTCTTGCAGGACACGTGTCATGCTCACAATCCGCTTCTACAGTCCCACATCGGAAATATGAGGATAGTGCACGCCTCCCAATGCCTATATAAGAAGACCTCTATCCTCAAAAGGAAGGAGAGACAAACCAACGGTACACTACCGCTTGATCCGTAATCTAATATTTACTAAATCCGTACTTACTTGAGCATCGGAGAGCCTTCGGCCGGTACCACACCGGTACCCCAAGGTCTTACCGAACGTGTCCTTTTGCAGGAACTTGATCTTCCGAAGGCTAACTCCCTTCCGAAGACATAATATCACTAAGTTAATATCACTAAGTTGAGCGAGGACACGTGTCAAACCACTTTTTCGCATCAACAGTTTGGCGCCGTCTGTAGGAAGCGAAATAAAAACCATCAACCCACTATCCCCTAGACACATGGGGACCACCTATGTACCCACTTTCCTATCAGAGGAAGGGGTGCCGTTCGGAAGGCAAACTGGAGCTAGCCCAGCGCTACCCCCATGCACTCCCTTCGAAAATACCTCCTCAACCCAAACAACCGCCGAAGCCGAGCTAGTAGTCCAAATCGCGTCCCTGCGGAAGGACATGGCTAAGCTTCAGGAACACAACCACCTTCTTTCGTCCAAAGTGGACGAAACCCAGCAGCTGCTGCTCCAGCAGCACACGCAGAACATCCAGACAACTCACTCTTCCGAGAGCTTGCAAACCCCTCATAGGAGGAGGAAGCACGGAAAGGTAGCAAGGGCAACGTCCGCACCTTCCAAACAATTGGTGGTGCCCACACCCAGGGATCAACCACACATCCCAAAGAAGGTCTATTCCGATTGCCGACATCGGCTTAACGATCGGGAGGCAGAGAGACAGAGGTCTCCAATCAGGATTAACGCTCGACTAAGGGAATCCCGGATGAATGCCTTAGGAAGCAAGTCGCCTATTCGGAGGGTCAGAGGGCTGGATTCCGCACAGTCAGCGTCCGAATACATCCCTTCCAAGACGCAAACTTCCACCTACCTTTCGGCAACACCTCGATACTCGGGGGATAATTCAGTGAGCCCGCGAAGACGCTCGGAAGACTACGGTTCCGAGGAAATTCCAAGCCGGGACCCTGTCGTCCGACTCCTTTTTCAGAAAGTCCAGAAAATGGGAAACGACAACGCTCGCTCCCACGAACCGGAATGGGGAAAGCTTCGGCCTGGACCATTCACCAAACGCATCCGGCGTTCTCGGCAGGATAGGGAAGTGCAGCAATTGCGTATACCGTTCTATACCGGAACCGAGGACCCCTTAACCCACCTTCATTCATTTCAGTCCGCCATCGGATGCAAGGGCCTGAGTGATGAGGGGCAGTGCCTACTATTCCCATCTTCCCTCACCGAAGCGGCTCTGAACTGGTTCTACCGGTTGGAACCGGAAACGGTAGACTCTTTTGACGAGCTGAAACAAATTTTCCTCAATCACTTCATGATCCAAACGGACCGTCTTTACTATGCCAATGATCTGTACACGATTCGACAAAGGGAGGACGAACCATTGAGAGAGGAAGAAGAGGGAGTCCTCTATCCCCACGACGACCCGATGATCATCCGAGCTGAAATTGCCGACTACGACGTAGGACGAGTACTGATCGATACCGGGAGTTCCGTGAGCGTGATCTTTGCCGAAGCTTTCAGAGAGATGGGAATAAATGACAACCAGGTCAACCGGCAGTTAACACCTCTGTTGAGTTTCTCTAGGGACCTGGTCCAACCGGTCGGTAGCGTAAAACTGCCAATTACCTTCGGTACTGCGCCAAGGAAAACAACGACATACGATCAATTCCTCATCGTTGATTGCCCGACGGCGTACAACGTCATCGTTGGCCGAACGGCACTTACGAGGGTTAGGGCGCATCTTTCGCCCTACATGCTATTGATGAAATTCCCAACCCCGAGCGGCACGGGAGCAGTCCGAGGAAACCAGTTAAGTGCGCGGACTTGCTACACCACGGCTCTCAAGGCAACCTCTTTCAAACTCCCCGACGAGACCATGTCTGTACAGGGGGTACCGAACGGTACGGGGCTAGTTGACGACCCAAGGGATGAGTCCCCGACCCTTCACACACAACCCGCCGAGGAACTGGAGACAGTAACCTTGAGCGATGAACAGCCCGATCGTCAGGTTAGGATCGGCACAAGACTCACACCTGACCTCCGAACGCAATTCATAAATTTCTTGCGGCACCATTCGGAAGTGTTTGCATGGTCTTAGGAAGATATGCCCGGCATCGCCCCCGAGGTCATCAGCCATAAACTCAGCATTTCCCCCGCTTATAAGCCCGTAAGGCAGAAGCGCCGAACGTACGATGCTGAACGATATGAGGCCATGCGCACGGAGGTCGACAAACTTCAAACCATCGGCTTCATCCGGGAGGAAACGTATCCCGTATGGCTGGCAAATTCCGTGATGGTGAGAAAGGCCACGGGCGGGTGGCGAATGTGCCAAGATTATACCGATCTCAACAAGGCCTGCCCGAAGGACAGCTTCCCGTTGCCACGGATAGATCAGCTTGTGGACGCCACTGCCGGCCACGAACTGCTAAGCTTCATGGACGCCTATTCCGGCTACAATCAGATATTCATGCACCCTCCCGATAGCGAACACACCGCATTCATAACGAAAAAGGGGTTGTACTGTTACAATGTCATGCCGTTCGGTCTGAAGAACGCGGGGGCAACATATCAAAGGCTTGTCAACAAAATCTTCGCCGGATACATCGGCAACATCATGGAGGTTTACGTTGACGACATGTTGGTAAAAAGCAGAACTGCCGAAGAACATCTGCAAAATTTATCAATCATGTTCGGCATACTGAAAGACTACCGGATGAGACTGAACCCGAAGAAATGCGCCTTCGGTGTATCTTCCAGGAAATTCCTCGGATTCATGATCAGTCAAAGGGGGATCGAAGCGAATCCCGAAAAAATAAAAGCAATCATCGATATGGAGAGGCCGAAGACGACGAAGGACATTCAAAGCCTTACCGGACGCGTGGCCGCCTTGACCCGCTTCATATCGAAAGCTACCGATAAATGTGTACCGTTCTTTAAAGCCTTGAAAGGGGGCAAACAGAATATCATATGGACTGCCGAATGTGATAAGGCATTTCAAGACTTAAAGAACTACATGAGCAAAGCCCCCTGTTGTCAAAACCACTGCCAGGGAAAATTCTCTACCTATACCTTTCGGTATCTAGCACCGCAGTCAGTTCGGTATTGATACGAAAATCAAAAAAGGCAGAGTTACCGATTTTCTATGTCAGTAAGGCCCTCCAAAGTGCTGAACTTCGGTATCCCCCATTAGAGCAGCTTGCACTAGCCCTTGTTGTCTCGGCACGAACACTTCGGCCATACTTTCAGGCGCACGGAATCAAAGTCCTGACCAATCAACCGCTCCGGCAAGTGCTCTAGAAACCAGAGATTTCTGGCCGATTGATCAAGTGGGCGATCGAACTCGGAGAATTCGATATACAGTTCGTTCTGAGGCCCGCCGAAAAGGGCCAGGCTATTGTCGATTTTATCTCCGAGCTTACCTCATCAACAGCACAGTCAACGCCCGAGGCGATGACTGAGACCGGATTGCCGGAGGAGCAAGCCACCGAACGCTTTGACACCTCAACTCCCGTATAGGGTCTGCACGTAGATGGTTCGGCAAACCAACAAGGATGTGGAGCAGGCTTAGTACTGACCACACCGGACGGACTCAAGATCGAGTACGCCCTCCGATTCGACTTCCGAACCACCAACAATGAAGAGGAATATGAGGCTCTCTTGGCCGGCCTTCGGTTAGGCAAGAGCATGAATGTAAAACAAATAAGAATTCACAGCGACTCCCAGCTCATCGTGAACTAGGTAACAGCAGACTTCGCCTCCAAGGATGCCTCCATGTACGCTTACCTTTCAACCGCCCATCAGCTACTCCAACACGTCCAAGTCTACGAGATCAAACAGATCCCCAGAGACGAAAACAGCCATGCCGACGCACTGGCACGCCTGGCTTCGGCGATAAACGACAAGGTCGGAAGAAAGGTACCGGTGGAGATTCTTGCCCAACCGAGCACGGTAGCCTCCGAAAGGTGTACCGTACGGTATGAGGATACATGGATGTCTCATATCTACTTGTACCTGACGAACGGCACCCTTCCTGAAGATAAGGCCCAGGCCCGGAAGCTTAGATACCGATCAGCAAGGTACACTGTCATCAACAATGTGCTTTACAAGCGTGGCTACACCACCCCATATCTCAAATGCCTTACGGCAGAACAGGATGACTACATCCTTCGGGAGATCCATAACGGTGTGTGTGGCGACCATTCCGGGTCCCGGTCCCTCGCCTACAAAGCCTTTCGGCAGGGATATTTTTGGCCTACCATGCATCAGGACGCTAATTCACTTGTGAAAAGGTGTGATAAATGCCAGCGCTTCGGTAACGTTCCGCATATCCCTGCCGAACCTCTGACACCGATTGTAAGCCCTTGGCCTTTCACACAATGAGGACTAGACCTGATCAGTCCAATGCCGCAAGGCAAGGGGCAGGTAAAATATGCAGTGGTTGCCGTCGACTACTTCACCAAATGGGTGGAAGCCGAACCTCTAGCAACCATAACGGCAGCAAAGATGGAGGATTTCTTCTGGACTCACATTTGTTGCCGATTCGGTATCCCATATGCAATCATTACCGATAACGGCAGACAATTCGATTCGGAACTCTTCAGGCAATTTTGCACCCGCCTGAAAATCAACTTGTTTTTCGCATCACCAGCCCATCCCCAGTCGAACGGTCAGGTCGAAGCAATAAACAAAATAGTGAAGAAGTTACTGAAACAGCAGCTGGACAAGGCCAAGGGAGCCTGGCCGAAAAAGCTTCCTGAAGCACTATGGGCCATTCGGACGTCTTACCGAACGTCCACTGGAGAAACCCCTTTTTCCCTGGCTTTTGGTTCGGAAGCGGTGGTGCCTGTGGAAATCGGCGAACCTTCCTACCGAACGAAAAACTTCGCACCGAAGCCGAACGAAGAAGCCATTTCTCTGAGCCTTGACCTACTCGAAGAGCACCGAGCACATGCCAACCTTCGGAATGAAGCCTACAAGCAACGTGTCTCTCGGTATTACGACTCTAGGATCAGACACCCCTCATTCTGAATCGGAGACTGAGTCATGCGCAAAGTATCGCTAGCAAACAAAGATGCCACGGAAGGAACCTTCGGACCTTCCTGGGAAGGACCCTATGAGATCATCGGTATCCTTCGTTCGGGAACCTACCGACTAAGAGACTCCAACGGCAAGACCCTCGGCCATCCTTGGAACGTGGAACATCTCAAATACAACTACAAGTGACCTCGCCTACGGCAGGTCGGAACTGCAACTACTCACAATGTATTTGTTCTTCAACTGAAATTAATAGAAAGTCTTCGACACTATTACTTCCACCTCTCTTCGATTGTTCTACTAGCCCACGGCTGCTAATAGTGTTAACGTCCTACGGCATCTATATTAGCCTACGACAATAAATGATTTTCGAAGTTTTCGCCCTACAGATCCCTTCGGGACTTGTCAAAATAGAAGTTAACATTCGACCGCGTCCTTATTAGCCTACGGCAATAAGCGATGCTCGATCGGCAATTAGCCTACGGCAATTAGCATACGTTATAAGACGATCGGCAATTATAACACATATTCAAACCAACACATGGATAAAAGATGCCCCCGGCATCAAGTTAAAATTCAAATTAAAGGATGCCCTCGGCACCAATGTGTTCGGAATAAAATAAAAATTTAAAACTAAAGTTACAAGTACAAAAAAAATGCCCTAAAGCTTCATTACCGGCGGTAGCCTCGGCGGACCCGGAGCCCTCGGCAGTGTCCTCCCCTTCATAATCCTTGATCATTTCCTCGGTTATTCCCTCCGGAAGGGGAGGAGGATCGGCAGCAAAGTTCAGGTTTAGCTTCTTCCCGGGGTACAACAGGTCCGCCATTTCCAAGCCCACTTCCTTATCCAGGAGAGCAGAGAACTCTTCAGACGAGCGGTACCCCTGGATAGCCGACTGAACGGCAGCCTCGATCTCCGCTGCCTTGTTCTGCTCGGAATCCTCCAGAGCAACCTGCACCACCTCCGAAACCGCCACGGCATCCCTCGTCGCCGACTGCGCCGCCTCCAAGGCCACCCGCATCTCCTCCACCTTCGCCCCCGAAGCGAGAGGCTGCCGAACGAGCAGGTGGGCGTGGTCCTGGAGTGCCTTGCCTGCTTCAGCAACCTTGGCCCTGACGTCGTCGTAGGCTTTTTTCGCCCGCTCGGCAGCAGAGATGGCTCGCTTGACGCAGAGCCACATGTCCATGGACGCCTGCACAAAACAAAGAGAGTCAGAAGCGTGCCCCACTTGGCACAAAAAAGGAAAGCAAAAACGAAAGAAAAAGGAAATTCTTACCGAAGCCTGAAGACGGAAGGCGCGTCTAGCCTGCTCCCGAAGAAGCTTCTTCAGCAGTTCGTCAATCTCCGGCAGCTCCATCTGAGAGCCGAGGATCATGTGGTTGACGAACTGCACCGTCTTCGAGGGGCAGGCAATTGCGATGGCCTCGGTAGGTCCGTCCTCATCCTCCACCGCAAGGACGGCCCTCGGAGCCTCCGACGGACTGCTCCGCTTGGAAGCCGGCGAGGCTTCCAAGTCCATGTCACCGGCCGCTTCCCGGCAGCTCTGGAGGCGGCGGCATCGGCATCGGACTGCCTCGGCGCAGGGGCATCGACAGCCGGCCATGCGACGAGCTCAGCGCCCAGCTGTCGCAGGCGCTCTGCGAGGGTCACGTCCTCGGGATCCGTAGCCTGCAGAACGGGAGACGCCACGGGCTATTTTTCTTCTTCTTGCCCTCCAGGCCCATCATAAGGCGCCTCCTGGAGGACTCATTCATCTTCTTGGCCTCGGCAGCTCTCCTTGCGTCCGTCACTGGTCAAAAACAATTGGTCAGTAGGCATGCACAAAAAACAAACAAACAAACCATACAAGGAAGAGGAAAGTATACTTACTCTCGGCAGGGTTGACAAGGCCGGCTCTGATCAGATTGTTGGTGAAAAGGAAGCGCGGATACATTCGCTCGGCAGCAGACACCTTCAGCCTTACTCTGTCGAGCTGCCGAATCTCACTCTGTTTAGGGTTCGGCTGCTTGAGTTTACCTATCCGAAGAGAGAGTTAGTTGAAAATAATATAAGAATGAAGAAAGACAATATTCAGTCTACCGATCGGTAACTCAAAAACCTACCGGCGATTTGGAACGTCGTAGGTACCGAAAACTGCGAGGATACTCCCGATGGCGATTCCCAATCACCGGAGAGTAGCACCCGCCGATTCCTCCACGACTTCTGGGAAGTCGGCACCGAGCTGATAAAGTGCCCCCGCTCGGAAGCCTTCAGGCAGTTCGCCTGAACCCAGCCACCGTGATCGGCGCTCTTGAATTTGGTGATGCTGTACAGGTACGAGAACTACTCGTAGGAGGGCTCCCCCTCCCCGGTAATCCCGAACACAGCTATCACCCCCATCAAGGCCACCCAAAAGTTGGGATTGTATTGGCCTGGGGCATACCCGATCTGGGCAAGTATCTTCTGCACGGCAGGCTGCAACGGCAACCTGACCCCTTGCAGAAGCACATCGGTGAAGAAGGTGACTTCACCATCCCCTGGGTCGCTGAGGGACTCGGTAGGACCCGGAATCCTCATCTTCACCGAGTCCGGGATGAGGTACTCAACCCTAATTTTCTCTAGCTCCCATTCGGTGATCTTGTTGGGCTCCAGGTAGTCGACCCCGAATAGGGTCTTCTTCGGTACACCCACCGGTATCCTAGACCGCTCCCGGTGGATGATCGTCACCCTCGGCCTGGAGGGACCGGCAACGACCTAATCACGACCGGAGGTGGAGGCCTCCGGCTGATGCTCAAAGGTACCATCCTTAAAGACCGCGGCCAAGGGAAGCGGTTGCCCCGTCATAAGTCCCTTGTCGATGCCGTGGGTGGGAACGGAGTTCACCTCCCTCACTGAGTATCTCAACATCGGTGTCCTCTCCACCCTCGGCCTCGAGGCTCGCAGCCCCGCTGGACGTGTCCCAGCCCGATGACAACTCCTCATCGAACGCATTGGGCTCACTGTCGAAGGACGACTCGCTAGCACACATCTACAAAAAAGGGAAAGGAAGGCTAAGGCCGTGTCATAAACTACCCTACCGATGCCTACGTCGCTACCTATGGCTCACTAGACCACCGAAGGAAAACCTTACTAACAATCGGCTAGCCTACGCCATGAAAATACGTACAGATAAATAAAGAGAGTATTTTGGGAGTACCGAACGGTACCTTACCTTGAGTATAAGAGAGCTTTGACTGCCGAATATAGGCTTTGGAAATCGCCTTGAATACCGAGAACTTCTGTGAAAATCGCCTGGATTGCCATTCACTCTCTTTGGAAATCGCCTACACAAAGCTCTCGGTTCAACTCTCAAATGCAAAGTGAGCTTTACGCCTGAAGCAGCCTCTATTTATAGGGAGAGAGCTGCAACAGTATGCCTTGGGAAACCAAACGGCTCATAAATGCGACCATCAGGCGTGGCTTCGCTAGCCACGTGTCACCCGGTGAATGGCGACGTTGACTGCACCCTAGGCACGAAAGACGAAGCGTCTCTCTGTCCTCATCCCTCTCAGCAATCGACGACCCTTCGGGTCTCAGGGGAGTCTCTTCCAAACGAGCTTACCGAACGGCAGGGCACCTTCGAACTGCCATGGAGAACTAAATTCCCTTCCGGGGGACCTTCGGAAGAGAACTTGGGGGACTACTATTAATACCGGAAATAAACGACCTATGACTGCCAAACACGTGGACAGAATCGATATTAATTGCAACAACCCTTCGGCATGTGCCCTACCGAAGCCAAATATCTATCTTTTTGCACCAGGACACGTGTCATGCTCACAATCCGCTTCTACAGTCCCACATCGGAAATATAAGCATAGTACACGCCTCCCAAGGCCTATATAAGAAGACCCCTATCCTCAAAAGGAAGGGGAGACAAACCAACGGTACGCTACCGCTTGATCCATAATCTAATATTTACTAAATCCGTACTTACTTGAGCATCGGAGAGCCTTCGCCCGGTACCACACCGGTACCCCAAGGTCTTACCGAACGTGTCCTTTTGCAGGAACTTGATCTTCCGAAGGCTAACTCCCTTCCGAAGACATAATATCACTAAGTTGAGCGAGGACAAGTGTCAAACCACTTTTTCGCATCAACAGTTTGGCGCCGTCTGTGGGAATCGAATAAAAACCATCAACCCACTATCCCCAAGACACATGGGGACCACCTCAGTACCCATTTTCCTATCAGAGGAAGGGGTGCCATTCGAAAGGCAAATCGGAGCCAGCCCAGCGCTACCCCCATGCACTCCCTTCGGAAATACCCCCTCAACCCAAACAACCGCCGAAGCCGAGCTAGTAGTCCAAATCGCGTCCCTGCGGAAGGACATGGCTAGGCTTCATGAACACAACCACCTCCTTTCGTCCAAAGTGGACGAAACCCAGCAGCTGCTGCACCAGCAGCACACGCAGAACATCCAGACAACTCACTCTTCCGAGAGCTTGCAAACCCCTCATAGGAGGAGGAAGTACGGAAAGGTAGTGAGGGCAACGCCCGCGCCTTCCAAACAGGTGGTGGTGCCGACACCCAGGGATCAACCACACGTCCCAAAGAAGGTCTACTCCGATTGCCGGCATCGGCTTAACGATCGGGAGGCGGAGAGACAGAGGTCTCCAATCAGGGTTAACGCTCGACTAAGGGAATCCCGGATGAACGTCTTAGGAAGCAAGTCGCCTATTCGGAGGGTCAGAGGGCTGGATTCCGCAGAGTCGGCGTCCGAATACATCCCTTCCAAGACGCAAACTTCCACCTACCGTTCGGCAACACCTCGGTACTCGGGGGATAATTCAGTGAGCCCACGAAGACGCTCGGAAGACTACGGTTTTGAGGAAATCCCAAGCCGGGACCCTGTTGTCCAGCTCCTCTTTCAGAAAATCCAGAAAATGGAAAACGACAAAGCTCGCTCCCAAGAACCAGAATGGGGAAAGCTTCGGCCTGGACCATTCACCAAACGCATCCGGTGTTCTCGGCAGGACAGGAAAGTGCAGCAATTACGTATACCGTTCTATACTGGAACGGAGGACCCCTTAACACACCTTCACTCATTTCAGTCTGCCATTGGATGCAAGGGCCTGAGCGATGAAGGGCAGTGCCTGCTATTCCCGTCTTCCCTTACCGAGGCAGCCCTGAACTAGTTCTACCGGTTGGAACCGGAAACGGTAGACTCTTTTGACGAGCTGAAACAAATTTTCCTCAATCACTTCATGATCCAAACGGACCGTCTTTACTCTGCCGATGATCTGTACACGATTCGGCAAAGGGAGAGACAAACCAACGGTACGCTACCGCTTGATCCATAATCTAATATTTACTAAATTCGTACTTACTTGAGCATCGGAGAGCCTTCGGCCGGTACCACACCGGTACCCCAAGGTCTTACCGAACGTGTCCTTTTGCAGGAACTTGATCTTCCGAAAGCTAACTCCCTTCCGAAGACATAATATCACTAAGTTGAGCGAGGACACGTGTCAAACCACTTCCAAAGGCTAACTCCCTTGCTTGAAATTGTTTTCAATCAGAAATTGTCCTCAATTGGAGGGCAAGGTGCCCGAGAACCTTGATTCATTAGAAACACTTGGAATTTTTAAATGTGAGGAATTGGTGATTTCAATTTCCAACTATAAACAAATTGGTCGATTATGCATAGATGGCTGCAAAGCGGTGGTGAAGGCAAGTGGGGTTGAGTTTGATTATTAGAGTCCTTGCAACTTTCAAATATTTCACATGTGAGATTCCGAACAGGGGAATTGACCGAAGGATTAAGGAAGGTTGCAAATTTTACGATTGGCGGATGTGAGGAGCTGACATCTTCACTGAAGAATGAGGATAGAGTATTGCAACACTTGATTTCTCTTGATCGTTTGGTTATTGAAGGAAACTCTTCCCTCCTTCAAAAGCTGGGAAAAGAAGCAGAGGAGTTGCTGCAATTGCAAATATTGACTTGCAAGCTTAAATATCTACAATTAAACAAGAGTGCAAGTATTTCAAAGGTACCAGAAGGGTTGCATCACCTAACGGCTCTTCAAGAACTTCAAATAGTTGGATGCTCAAGTCTGGTTTCTTTTCCAGATGTGGGTCTACCTCCTTCCCTTGAAGTCATAAGGATTGACGGGTGCGCTTCGTTGTTGTATTTCACAAAATACCAGATTCCTCCAACGAAGCGCACCAGATTCACAAAATACCAGATCCTCCTCGTTGTTGTAAAAGTTTGAAATCATTAGTGGAGAAAGAGGAGGATAGTTCTTCGTCTTCCTCTTCTTCTCATATTTCTCTTGAGCACTTGGGAATATGGGAATGTGAATCTCTAACATCGTTATCATTGAGAGCCCAGTTGTTTCCCAAGGCACTTAAAGGCCTTCACATATCCGATTGGTTAGTATCATATTATGCCCAAATCTGAAATCATCCGATGGGTTAGCCCACGACAACACTAATTATTGTCTTGAACGTATCAGCATCATATTATGCCCAAATCTGAAATCGTTACCGGAGGGCGTATGCCACCTCACCAATCTTCAAACTTTAGAGATTTATGATTGTGGGAGTCTGGTTTCCATCCCGAGCCTGAGTGGTGAAGGTTTGCCTTTGCCAACAACAACAGCCGCCTCCAGCCTGAGACAAATCAAAATCGAAAACTGCAACAAATTGGAGATGTTACCGAACATGCGCAATCTCAACTGTCTTCAGGAATTGAATACTGATTACGGTGAAGGTTTAAATTTCACTTCATTTCCTCCCAACCTAACATCACTTAAAATCCACAGAATCAAGAATTGTAAGCCGCTGTGGGAGTTGTTGCACAGGCTCACCTCTCTTACAGAGTTGTGGGTCGATGGCGAATACCCATATGTGGTGTCGTTTCCACCCAAAGGAGACACAGAGATGGATATGGAGATGCTGCTCCCCGAATCTCTCACTCATCTCTCAATTGGGGGCTTCCCAAATATGAAGAAATTGAGCAGCAAGGGCTTTCAATTACTCACCTCTCTTCAACATCTTCGACTCCAGAATTGTCCAAAGCTGGCATATATTCCAGTGGAGGGCCTGGCTCTTTCACTTTCGCAATTTTATATCTCTGGGTGTCCAAAGATATTTTGGGTCACATCTGGGTCGCAGCTTTTGGTCTTTGGACGATACTGTCACAAAATATACCACATTCCTCACATAGAGATATATCCAACTCTCCCTAGGTACGTACTTCAAATTTCAAACACTATCAACCTTTAATGGGTACCAAGAAATAAGAATGTCTTATTATTTTTCAGATATTCTTGTTTTCTTCAATTTAGTTGGATTTTACAACAATGTATGTTTCCCAGGTGGGTCTTTTTCATCTACAATTGCTTCAAGCGGGACGACCACGATTTATCATGCAGATGGTAAATCCATCTTTATTTCTCTTGATGATAAATTTTAAATCCAGGAAATGGGAAGACTTAAAAGGCTCTTCCTTAATAGGCACTTGCAAACATGCTATCAAAATTTGAATGGAGAACATTTGAAACATATATAGTAAAAGAAAGTACTTCATTTCTCACTTGGTTTGCCATGGAGAACATTTGAAACATATATAGTAAAAGAAAGTACTTCATTTCTCACTTGGTTTGCCAGTAATATTTTGTCATCTCTCTACTGAGAAAACTTTTAGCCATCTTTTTCTTATTTTTGTTTGCTTGACTTCAATGTCTTTCCAAATTCTTTGTGATGTAGGACGAGATCTGGGTCAATTATGGTGGGAAAATATTATTTCAATTAAAGTGGCTTAAAGTTGGAAGGAAATCATGCAAGAGAAGAAAATTCTAATTCAATATCAATTATGGTGTTAAAAGAGAAAGGTTGATATATCGTTGAGATTTTTGAGTTGCTTGATTGAGTTTGAAGCATAGAGGATTCTTTGCCAGATTTATATTAATTTATTGTTTGCAATTGACGGTGTTGAATGATGCGGAGGAGAAGCAACTGACATGGTGTGAAATTGTGGCTAGATGATCTCAGAGACTTGGCTTACGATGTGGAAGACATGCTGGACAAATTTGCTAGTAAAAGTTGAATCTAAGAGTTCAATTATTTGTCTATAGTCTATTATAATTCATATATGTCAAGATATAAACCGAAAAAAAAAAAACAAATGTTTTTCAAATGATTTCTAATCCTTACTATCGGTGTGAGTTAATTGGCAAAGACCATGCTTGTTCTGATTGTTTAATGACCTTAAAATTGGGATTTTGTTGTTACTTGTATTCTGAAAAATTATACAAGGTTAATTAAATGTTTGGGCAATTTATAAAATTGGTTTGATGTGGACATGATTGGATTAAGTGTGTTTAATCTCAATTTGGATTAAAATGCCCCTATATTTAATTTAATGATTTTTCAAAGGACATTCAAGAAATTGAGGTGAGAAAATTATAATCTTTGGATTGGAATCAAGCTTGATCTCACAAACATATAGGCACTAACAGTTCGTGAATCGAAGCTATAATGAAGGAGAAATTAAATTTCAAAGTTTTGAAATTGAATGGAGGGCTAAATAGTGAATAGTCAACTGTTAACAGTCTATTTTCGGAGTTCTATAAATTGGAGGATCACTGTGCAAATAGCAGTAATTTTCAGAAAATTCGTTTTAGTTCGAAGCCTCCCTGAAGAGGTGATTTTCGACGGCGACGGCAGCGGCGACCGGAGAAGGTGTTTAACATTGCCAACCATATCGCAAGAGGAGAATCACAAGAACATAACCTAACTAGAATCACGGTAATCGGAGCAGCATTGAAGGCGTGGCGATGCCGTGAAGTTCGTTCGTGCATAGTGAAACCCATAACTTTGGACGATGATTTGACCACTTTAGAGGTCGATTCAGGTAAACGTCCAAGTTTTAAAGTTGTTTATTTCGTCTATTTTCTTTGGTTAGCCTAGTTTTGGTCTGGCAATTCGACCTTTTTATGGTTGCTAGAATAGTACCTGAACCATCACAGCGTGGCGGCATGTGGCGGTGGTACTGAGTCTAAGTTCATAAGTCAGTTTGTAGTCCTAGAGGTCTTGAGCGCGATGGTGTGCTTCGTTATGCGAGATTTCGTCATTTGACAGATCATCGGAGCCTGGAAAATCTGGACCGTTAGATCGTAGATGATCGGAAAGTTGGATCGTGTCCAATTTCATATATGGTGTAGCTGGAGTTGTGAGGAGTTTATAGGTACAGACATATTGACGATCAGAAGTCCCGATCTTAAGTTATAAGGCGAGCGATAGACGTTAAATTATTCGTGACCATGCGATCAACAATGATCCGATTGTTGGATTGGACCCAAATTGTTATAGTACGATTTGGACTATTTAGAGTCCATTAGTACGATCGGATTTGAAATCTGAGGTCATGGTCCTGAGGCGGGTTTTTGGGAGTGTCGGTTGGACTGGTGGGACCTACGAGACCCAGATAGTGACTTTGTGAACAATGGGTGTCATTGGTCCTGTTTTTACGTCGATAGTGTGCACGTAACAGTTTTGGAGTGTTTTGGACGATATTTGATCTCTTTTGGACCCCGAGTTGGTCGGAATGGCATTTTCGTCATTTGAGTGCTGAATCTCATATTTACACAAGATTGAAAATAGGGTTGACGACGTGGTTCTTCTCGACATTTTTGGACGTGTCTCATTTTACGTACAAGCGATTGGTTGAGATGACCAGGGAGCTCAATTATTATTGAATTTTGGAGTTTTGTGTTGAGTTGAGTCAGATACTTTGCTTAGGTTTTGCTAGAACTAGAGTTGCTCGTTGAGGTTTGAGATTGAGAATTCGTTGAGTTGTTGAAGACGCAGGTTGGATGAGTGGTGAGTAAAACCATCTGAATTGTGGAAAATCAGAAAAGGAAAAATCTTAGAGAAGAAAGCAAATAATCCATTGTTGTGTTGCACAGATATGTTACAAGATATGCAAAACAATATGGCGATATGATAAGTATAAAAGATTAGCAGATACAGGGATAAGACAATAAAGAAATACATAGTTAAATTTTACTTGTTTATTTTTTCTTTAACATTTAAAATTAGCAATGAGATCTCGCATTTATAGAAACAATTTCAAACAACCCTTTTTTTTTCTAGAAAAAATTTCCCTCACCCCTTTGTTATTGGAAAAGAAAATACAAAATAATCCCTCATGTATCCCTTGCATATCCTGCTAAAATATGAATATGGTTTGAATACTTTGGGTTAGGTTTTATTCTTCTCCATAAGGAGGTATATATAGGAGTTTAGTTCATAGGAAGATTTTACAAGGAATTAGATACAGTAAAGAATTAGGAAAGTATCTCCTAATTGTACAATGATTTATCATTTATATAAAAATAGGAAAGTAAATCCCTTAATTAATCAAGGAAGTAAAGATACTCACGTCAACACATATATGTCACCAATGCCCAACTTAGTAAGTGAGTCATGAAATACTCTTCCACAAATAGCTTTGGTTAAGATATCTGCCAGTTGATCTTCTGATTTTACGAATGGTAGGCGGATGATCTTTTTCTCAATTTTTTCTTTGATAAAATGTCTATCCACTTCAACATGTTTGGTTTCATCATGTTGAACTGGATTATGGGCAATATCAATAGCTGACTTGTTGTCACAATGCAACTCCATTGGCTTTTCTAGCTTGAAGCCCAATTCTATCAAAAGTCTTCTGATCCACAATAATTCACAAACTTCGTGAGTCATTCCTCGATGCTCTACTTCTACACTAGACTGAGAAATCACATTTTGCTTTTTACTATACCATGACCAAGTTACCTCCCACGAATGTAAAGTAACCAGAAGTAGAGCATCTATCTGTAATGGAACCAGCCCAATCAGCATCTGTATATCCAACAACTTCAAGATCTCTATTTTTTGAGAACATTAATCCTTTCCCACAGGCTGACTTTAAGTATCTTAAGGTCCGATCAATTGCATTCCTATGAGAAATACTGGGCGAATGCATAAACTGACTAACCACACTCACAGCATATGCAATATCTGGCCTTGTGTGTACTAGGTATATCAACCTTCTAACAAGGCGTTGATACTGTTTCTTATTGGTTGGTTCTTGGTCCATGTCTTCACATAACTTGTGATTCATCTCAATGGTGTGTTAGTAGGCTTACATCTAAGCATTCATGTTTCAGTGAGTAGATCCATTACATACTTCCTTTTAGACAGAAATATACCAGTTTTTGACCTTGCTACTTCGATTCTGAGAAAGTACTTCAGATCACCTAAATCCTTCATCTCAAATTCATGAGACAAATACTTTTGCAACTTTAGTTGCTTTTCTGCGTCGTTGCCAGTTACGATTATGTCATCTACATAAACAATCAATGTAGTAAGTTTTCCTTCATCACGCTTCAAGAACAGGGTGCGATCTGATTACTCTGTGTATATCCAAAATTCATCATAGATTTTAGTAAATCTGCCAAACCATGCCTTGGGAGATTGCTTTAACCCATATAATGACTTTCTGAGCTTGCAAACTTGATTTTTCTTGTCATGAGCTAAATTACATCCTGAGGGTAAGTCCATATATACTTCTTCTTCCAAGTCTCCATGTAAGAATGCATTTTTGACACCAAACTGATGTAGTGACCAATCGAGATTTGTTGCTAGAGACAATAGGACTCTAATAGTGTTAATCTTGGCTACTGGGGCAAAGGCCTCCTCGTAGTCTATCCCATATCTCTGTGTGTACCCCTTCGCCACCAATCTAGCTCTATATCTTTCAACGGATCCATTATCCTTGAGTTTCACAGTATAAATCCACCTGCATCCTATTGTCTTCTTTCCATGAGGTAAAGGCATGAGTTCCCATGTGACATTCTTTTGGAGAGCTCGCATTTCTTCATTCATAGCTTCTTCCCATTTTGGGTATTCTAGTGCTTTAGTTACACTGTTGAGGACAAATATGTCAGCGAATTGCTTCACATAGTGCACATGTGACTTTGATAATCTGTTGAGAGATATATAATTATTGATGAGGTATTTTCCTTTGGCATTAAGATCTACTTCATATTGCACTCGAGGTTTGCCACGGTTCTTCCTTTCTGGAAGCTGATATGTAGGCTTTGTGCCTTCTGAAATCAAATCATCATGGGATATTTCATTAGTGTTATCAGTTTCAGAAAAAGATGTTACCTGAATGACTTCCTCAGCGGGTGATTGGTACGGTACTGGAGCTTAAGTGGGCAAAATCTCATAAAACGATTCAATTTCCTCTTGATTTTGACAGCGTGGAGACAACTGATCGTTTTCTTTTGGTGACCGATCGCTGTCTGCTAGCGACCATTCGTTTTGAAGCAGGTTCTCTGTAGTTGAAGAACTAAGGGAGGGCGATCAGTTGCTTTCCACTGGCGACCGATCATTTTGATGCAGAGTAACATCATGGGGAAAAAAAATCAAGAATTGGAGCAGTGACGGATTCTTGATTCTCCTCCTGGGCTGTTGAAAAATCTAAGTCATGTTCCTGAAACACAATATCTATGGAGGTAAAGACCCTCTGACTAGGAGGATGATAACACTGGTATCCTTTCTGATGAGGTACATAGCCAATGAAAACACACTTTTCAGCTCGGGGATCCAATTTGCTTCGTTGGTGATCATATAAGTATACATATACAACATAGCCGAAAATCTGGGGTTCCAGGTTTGGGGTGGGAGGTGTTTGAATATGGTGGTGAACTGTTTGAAGTGGTGTTTGGAAATTTAGGATACTAAAGGGAATCCGATTGATAAGGTATGCTGCAGAGACGACAGCTTCGCCCCAAAAGGATCGTGGCATATTGGCACCAAAGAGAGACGCACGAACGACTTCCAATAAGTGTATGTTCTTTCTTTCAGCCACCCCATTTTGTTAAGGAGTGTAAAGGCATAAGCGCTGATGTATGATGCCATGATCTTGTAAGAACTGGTTAAGATCATGGTTGATAAATTCTCCGCCATTGTCAGAACGAAGAACAGGAATTCTGGCATGAAACTGAGTCTCCACCATTTGATAAAATTGTTGAAACCTGGAACTGACTTCCCCTTTAGCTTTGAGAAGGGAAACCGAAGTCATGGTGTGCAATCATCTATAAACGTGACAAACCATCACGCCCCTGTCGGAGTGGCAATTTGAGCAGTCCCCAAACATTAGAATGAACAAGAGAAAACAGAACCAAACTCTTATTTGAACTTAATGAGAACGGGACACGATGGCTCATAGCCAATTCACATGTATCACAGTGGAAGCTGGAAACATCAAGACTGGAAAATAATGGTGGAAACAACTTCTTAAGATAACTGAACGAGGCATGCCCGAGACGTTTATGCCATAACCAAATTTTGTCTTTCTCCCTTTCAAAACGAGTTTCAGTGGTTGTGAAAGCTTGACCAACCTTGACCTCACTATCCGGTGCCAAATCCAAGTAGTAGAGTTTGCCCCGCCGAGTATCATAACCAATTGTCTTTCTTGTGAGGATGTCCTGAAAAACACAATGATTCGGCCAAAATGTTATAGTACACCCCAAAGTAGTAGTAAGTTGTGCAACAGATAACAAGTTATGGTCCAAAGATGGAACAAGTAATACAGAATCCAGATGTAGGGAAGTAGAGGTAGATCGAGAGCCCTCCCAAACCACAGGGGAGGGGTACCATTAGCATTAGACACCACCGACAGAGTGGATGATTTGTGACTAATAAGTTGGTCAGAATCAAATGTCATGTTATCCGTAGCACCCAAGTAGATAATCCATGCGCATTTTTGAGAGGACGTATGAAAAGTTGAACTTTAGGTGGTGGCAATAGAAGCATGAGTCTGGGTAGTTGGGTCAGCATGATTGACCGCATGCTTCTATGAGTTTGCAAAAAACGAAGAATCGTAGGGGTTCCTGACATTGCAGCAGAAGTAAGATGTGATATGAGAATGTGAGGAATTGTGATTGGATGAATTTGATTTGAGGAATTTGATGTCACACCCCTTATGTTACTTGTTTTTAACAAAAACCTAAAGGTAAACTAATTAAATTGAATTAAAGGAAAACAAGAAAAGAAGGGAAAAACCAAACCCCTTCCCTGTCCCCTCCCATCCTCCATTCTCTATCTCTACCTTGAGGATTGGTAGCTGGCATTAGGGTATTCTTCGTTTTTGTTCGTCCGGATTCATTGAGGAAATTGACGGTTGATTGGGGCTAAATCCCTCAGTCGGGTTGTTGATGAGAGCGGGTGTGTGCATCGATGGCCGTGGAAGAGTGAGGTGTTGGTGGCTCTGTTTGCTGGGTTGGTGGCTTTGGGATGACTTGGCTTTCTTTTATTTTATTTTTCTTATAATTTTAATCTTAGATTTGGGTGGTGTGTGAGTTAACATCTATTAAAAATAAGGGTGTAAGTGGAATAAATTGAACCTAGGGGGTCTGACCGTAATAATGCTAAACCTGAGGTGGTCTAAGTGAAATTCGCCCATAATTATAATAATGCAAATATTGCACCGACAAACTTCATACAAATGCCATACTCAAAAAAGCTTAAAGACATATTGCTTTATTGATTCACAAGGATCAAAACTTATCCTAATGAAAAAAAACAAAAACAAAAATAAAAACAAAACGAAAGGTTTTGTGTGATGTGAGAGTTTGTCAAGTGTGATCAAAGTGATTTGGATGCTCTTATTTTGATATACTAGAGATTAGAGATTTGCTCTTATGTAAATAAATAACAAGAAATTAATGAGAGTTTTATAAGAGAATTACAAAGGAGAGAGATTATTTGCATGGAAGAGTTGATTTCCTTTTTAATTATAATATTCTTTTCTCCATTAGCGGATTCGTCAATATCTCCCACGGACATAGCCAAATGTAAGATGAACTACGTAAATCTCATCTCGTGAATATGTATGCTTGCTCTTTTAAGAGTTTCTTACGATTGCTTCACTAACAAATGGTATCATAACCTTGGTTTGTGACGAGTAAGCAAAAAATATGCATAGCCTTAAAAACATGAAGGGTGAATTAGTCATTGAAGATTATGATTGATAAAATTTTGGATGTATTTTTCCATGTTGAGCATAGGGAAAAGATTGGCAGAGTCTTGGTTCCCATTGGAATGGTGCGGGTAGGGGACGATGCGAGGGACTTAGCCAATAAAAGAGTTTGGTGGGTTTTGAGACACAGCTTTTTTTCTCATTTTTTTTTCCGTTTCTTGTGCATGTGCTTTCTATCTTTTTTACTTTTTAATTGCTTTTGCTCTATTTTTTCTTTCCTTGTGCAAACAAAATCCTTGGATGCGTGATTGGTCTGTTTTTCCTATTATTAATTTCTTTTGGTTTGTTTGGCTGTACTTCTTTTTAGTGTTTTGGATTTTTAATGAAACTTAGGATAGGCTTCATAGTGGGTTTTTTGTTTTGAAAAAGTGGTGGCAAAGTGGTACTTTAGTTTGGGTTTTTATAGTGAAACTGGGGCTGGGCTTCGGTGTCAATGTTGTAATTTGCATAATTTTTGAGTGATGTTTTGTTTTTGTACATAGACTTTCGGTTTTTTAATTGAATTTCTATATGGGCGGGTTTTGTACTATTTCAGGCTCCGCTATTGGGCCTGAAAGTCAGGCTCCGCTATTGGGCATGAAAGTCAAGAGCTTCTATAGTGAGTGGGAAGTTATAAGGGGTGTTTTTGAGGGGTATGTAAGAGCCGTTGGATTTCATCCAACGGTGACTTTTTAAAAGAGGGAGCATGTAGAATCGGGTTAAATCTAACCCGTTAGAAACCCAACTTCAGTTGTTCCCCTCTTTCCCTCTCTGTGAAAAACTGAAGAACACAATCCTCTCTTTTTGAATGTAAAGCAAACCCACAATTAGAAGGATCCACATCTCCCAAACCGTATAGTCAGTCGACTGTCAGTAGCTCGTTGGGAGGCCTGCGATATATGGTAACCTGGGTATTACGAAGAATTTCTCTTACCTAGCTGTTGCCCTGTTTTGATTGTATGGCTCAAGTGAAAGCCCCTTCTCTTTTTCATTCAGCTGACAAGATTCCAGATGAAAGCAAAGTAGCATATCTCTCTTTTTGTAGCTAGAAGCCGCAGAAGCAGTTGTTCCTCGATTTTGGTAGAGATGGAGTCTCAAATACCAAAGAGTCTTCTCTAATGTCCACCACATTCTTTCCAGCTGACCGACTTCAGAGGTCCCGATTGATTTTGAGAGGTAAGTTCACTTGCTAGATTGATTTTATTGGGTTTGGTTTATTTTTTGTGAGGGTGGGAAATTCGTCATTTGTGGCATCAATAATGCGTCATTTTTTGAATCAATAATGTGTCATTTCCTTATGAATATTCAATATACTTAGTTCATTGTTGTTGGTCGGGGTGGAAAATTATGAAATGTAGGTAAAAGAACCTAAACTTAGGCTTAATGACATTAGGAGTAAGCATTTGGAGAGGATATTGGGTGAAGTTCTGTAATTGGTGGTTTGAATTACATTTGTGTTCTTAGTTGAACATATTGGTTCTAATGTTATTTTTAACAGATTATTTCACAAGAGATGACGTAACTTATGAAATTTTGCTTGCATTTTGTGTAATTGGAAGTTAGGCTATGCGTATTTTGTGTCAATTTGGGCAATGTTTTGTGTAAGTGGAATGCATTGATATGTTGTGATGCAGGAATGACTGATTAATGAATGAATAATTGCTATGCAGTACTATAGAAGTGGATCAATAATATAGTTAGATAAAATGTCTGGGGGCTCAGACAGTGATGAATGTGAAACAGCTAATGGGAGGGTTTATATTCCTGAAGTAAGAAATGAGGAAACACCAGCAGTTGGGATGAAGTTTGACTCGCTTGACCTCGTTTACAATTTCTATAATAGATATGCATTCTTAGCTGGCTTTGGTATTCGACTTCATTCCAGCTTTTGGGGAAAAAATAAGAAAGAGATTTTGAGGAAAGAATTTGTATGTTGCAAACAAGGTGCATACAGGAGGGATGAAACTCGGGAGAGAAAAAGACAACGGGGAATAAGTAGATGCAATTGCAAAGCTAAGATTGTGGTTGTGAAGACAAATGGGAGCAAGAAGTATACCATATCTCTTTTTTCAGAGGGACACAATCATAAGATGACACCCTCAGAAAGAATGCATTTATTGAGATCACACCGTCATATTTCAGATTCTACAAAAGTACTCACAAAACAGTTGGGATCAGTTAATATTCCCATTCATCAGAAGGTAAGTATTTTTGAGGTGCAATCCGGAGGAATGGATAAAATTGGTTTTATCAAAAAAGATATCTACAATCTTGAATGTAGTGTGAATGGGAAGTTGAGGAACCACGATGTTGAACTAGTGACCGAGTATTTTATGGCTGAACAGAAAAAAAAAATGAGGCTTTTTATTTCAAGATTGAGGGAGATGGCCATGACAGGTTTAGTCGATGTTTTTGGGCAGATGCAACTTCTAGACGGGCGTATGGGTTTTATGGAGATGTTGTTGTATTCGATACCACATTCAACACGAATCGATACGACTTGACATTTGCACCAATGTTGGGAGTTAATAACCATGGTCAGACAATTGTTTTAGCATGCGCATTTTTGAGCAAGGAAACGACTGATTCGTTTGTTTGGATGTTTGAGGAGTTTAAGAAAGCCATGCCAGGTGGGGAACCTAAAACGATCATTACAGATCAAGATGCGGCAATGGCCATAGCGATTTCAATAGCCTTCCCGACTACATTTCATCGACTTTGCATATGGCACATCACATCAAAGTTCTCTGTTAAGTTACCACGTGACGCTTATAATGAGTATTGGCGTGAATTTCAGAAAGCCATATGGGATACTGACAATAAGGATGAGTTTGATGCAAAATGGAATATTGTGGTTACAAAGGCTGGTTTGACTGACCATCCATGGCTAAGTTCAATGTTTGATTTAAGGGAATCTTGGGTTCCAGCCTACGCA
>NC_047651.1:17054125-17057924 GCF_902201215.1 Prunus dulcis | reverse complement strand
GTCATTCAGGGCCAATACGATAAAATCATATGAAGCATTAATTTGTTTTTATTGGTCCGATATTGAATGTTTATTGACAATGTATTGATGGTTGACATGCTTATTGAAGGTTTATTTATTATTATAATCTCATATTTCGCATGTTATTGAACAAATAGTGAATGTTTATTGAAGCTAAGAGGAGTGTTTCCTTCTTTATTATTAGTAACTGCATGTATTTGGCATGTTATAGAATCGATATTGAATGTTTATTGAAGGTTTATTGATAGTTTGCTGCATGTATATGGAATATCATTGCCCCAATATTGCATGTTTGTTGGGGCCACANAATATAACTCGATTTGGGCAGAGATGAGAGAGAGATGAGTTACAAGTTTAGGGTTATGAGTCAAGGGGTATGAATCACAACTATGAGTGAGAAGGTATGAGTCCGAAGAGGTTTCAGTGAGAAGATCTGAGTGAGAAGAGTTACAACTGAGAAGATTGAACATGTCTTCGTCTTCATCGCCCGCTCAAACAAAGAGGTGTCACTATTGTGGAGCTACAATGGTGCTTCGGGTTTCAAAATCTGATAAAAATCGAGGGAAGCCATTCTGGAAGTGTCTAACCTCCTATGTAAGTTTTAATTTAAAGAATATGTATGTGGGTGAAAAGACACCTATGTCTAACTTTGACGTAATTATTTTCCATATATGATGCCTGCAATTAGGGAGCCACCAGTTGCAATGGATTCGAATGGGTTGATGTAACCTCTGCTGAAGCAGAACATCAAGATGACACGTATGATGCTAGAGTGCTGAACATGCTGAAGTCCATTAAGGACTTGGTACTAGTTTTATTAGTTGTATCAATTGTCATTTTATTTGTTCTGTTAATGATCATTTAACTGCACGGTTTCTCCTAGTTTGTTAAAGTTCTCCCGCACAAGACATGTTTCACGCACCAGCATGTTGCCTAAACCCATTTTGTAATATTTGTTCTTCAAATACGTGGATTATTATGAATTTCAACAAATGCATTAATTTGTTTCAAAACACGCAAAACCGTTCCAACACTTAGTTTCAAAAACCAAGTAATAACGAAGACGATAATATCACAAGACAGGGCCAATACGATAAAATCATACGAATCATTAATTTGTTTTTATTGGTCCGATATTGAATGTTTATTGACAATGTATTGATGGTTGACATGCTTATTGAAGGTTTATTTATTATTATAATCTCATATTTCGCATGTTATTGAACAAATAGTGAATGTTTATTGAAGCTAAGAGGAGTGTTTCCTTCTTTATTATTAGTAACTGCATGTATTTGGCATGTTATAGAACCGATATTGAATGTTTATTGAAGGTTTATTGATAGTTTGCTGAATGTATATGGAATATCATTGCCCCAATATTGGATGTTTATTGGGGCCACAAGTATCACTCAAGTAAGAATGAAGGGGGGAAACGGACCTTATTCTTTCTTTTAGTAGGAAGAACAACTGTTCAGTTTAATATCGTATTCAATACGACTTCCTTATGGTTGGTGTACTTGGGGACTGAAGTATAGTGCATCGTTATTGCATGTCTATTTTGTGTATATTGCATGTCTCTTTTGTGTATATTGCATGTATACTTTGTGTATCAAAGCATGTCTATTGTGTGTATATTGCATGTCTACTGTGTGTATATTGCATGTCTACTGTGTGTATATTGCATGTCTATTGTCTGTATATGGCAGGCCAATTTTGTGTATATTGTTTGTCTGTTGTGTGTGTATTGCTTGTCGAAACGCAAGTGAATTGTTGTTCATTTTGTGTATATTGTCTTTCTTTCTACTTTTATGGTACTGAGCTGCCGACAACCTTTCGCATATTTAGACACCTATTATGATGCAACACATTGCGATTAATGGTGGCTTGCATCAACAATGACATATGGCATTGCAATGATGTAATACACTTAAAAGGCCATGTTCAAATCCCAATTCACATATGCAGTCTTAACATTCCAATTAAATGCAGTTTGGTTAACAAACATGTAAATGTCATGGAGGAGTTAGCGGTACAATTCGAAAAGCCCCCGTACGAGAATATTGTGTATTTACATTAGTTTGAGAAAGGACATTCCCAAAACCTTCTGATGTACCATTTGTCATCTTCAACCAATATCATGGGAAGTAAGCATCTCCCCTTGTTATCTCCGCAGCCAATTTCAACCGAAAAAAAAGGCATGTTGTGCGAGGTGCAAGTAGCTAACGGAAGCTGAGCGCTGAAAAGCTCAATGTACTTTAACACAAACATGCCACAATCGCCTCTGAAGCAAAAAAGAACTCGATCAATTCAACTAATGACATTCTAACGTAATTGACAATTCAAAGTAATAAAAATAAATAAAAAGTTGTGCTTACTCATTAGACTGTTGTGGAACATCCACACGCTCTATTGGCCACGGACACCACCAATCTCGGGTGCAATTGTTTGCATAAACACCTTCTTCATAAAAGTCGATGGTGTTGAGAAGATTTGGAAGCGTAATTGATAGCGGGGCGAGTTCTTCCTTTACGATGTCATCTGGAATTAGTGAAACCTTTGAATCGTACACTTTGATTTCACACAATACCAGATCAATCATTACAGCCACCCAATGCTTGTGCTTCGTCAACATAAATGGGGTATACACCTTATAGACGTTCTGCCAATCCATCCCACACGGAGGAACCTTCCCATTTACAACGTTTAGTAAACTTTTTCTGATTTTCCACCCAACCTGCTGTTTTTTCCTTTTATTCTCCGAAAAGCAAGTACTTATGTGATTCTGTGAAATACAAAACAATCAATGGTTAAACACCTCCGATAAAGGTGTGTATGGATAATGTGTAATTATTAACGGCACTTGGTCAAGGCCGATGACATACCATAAAAAAAAACATCGGTGGTTGTCCAGTCAGCTATTTCAACATCCTCCAACTGTTGTTGTCGCTTCCGCATGAGATACAACCCCAAATCAAGGTGCTGCAACATGTTTTTCTTGTCAATCTCATAATCTATGGACATTAAAACAAATGCATAATCAATTACACTTACATCTCCTTTCAGCCAACCATCAGCTTTCACGAGGGAAGCCAAGAATTCAATCTCGGCTTCCACGTTTCCAAATTGCATCACCAAACTATGAATAAAAAACAGTTTTAGAAAATGGCCAATATTAAAAATTATATACAGTCATGCTTCTATCTTATAATTGCAAGGGACTTACTTTGGGTCCTGGCGCCATTCCCAACAAAGTTTCAGCAAATTAACCAGATCATCATGGGGAATCGCCTTCATTGGGTCTAACGTCTTCAGTCCGGGTGTCTGTGCCGCAGTTTTTGGAACCAATTCACTGGCTTCAATGATCTTCCACTTCGGAATGATCCTCTTCCTTTTCCTTAATTGGACCCCTTGTGCGGAAGCTTTACCGTTATGATTCAACCAAACGTTCAACTTAGATAGCACAGCTGTGTGTTGATCCAAATCAATGTCCCGGATACTAAACTCAAGCTGTGTCCCCTCCGTGCTCTCGCCAATGTCACCCCCAAGCAACATGACTTCATTATCTTCTTTCTCGCATTGGTTTCTTTGCACTTCCTTTTCCTCACTTCTTTGTCTTTTCACTTCCTTGGCCTCCCTTTTTTTCCTTTGCAGTTTCCCTCCTTTACTGCTCTTTCTTTTCAGTTCCTCTCCCTCACTGCTCTGTCTTTGGCCTTTTTTTCCTTTGCTACTTTTTACTTGCACTTGCTCTCCTTCACTTGTTTTCCTTTGCCCTTCCTCT
>NC_047651.1:17033700-17054025 GCF_902201215.1 Prunus dulcis | reverse complement strand
TGCACCTAATAACCTTAGGCTGCCTACGTACCCTCCTTGAGGGATCAAGCCACACGTAGTTCTTCCATAAAACCTAATTCCACTCTCAAGTGATACCTCAACTCCTTTCTCTGTATTACACAAAATCTCCCCATACGCCAGTACAACCAACGCCACGTATGGGGTCTGTCAACACGCCGGATAACCTACGCCACGTGCGACCATGCCATACTATCACATATCTCCCCATACGCCGGTACAACTAACGCCACGTATGGGGTCTGTCTCAACGCCGGATAACCTACGCCACGTGAGACCTACACGTCATATCACATAACTCCCCATACGCCGGTACAACCAACGCCACGTATGGGGCCTGTCCCAACGCCGGATAACCTACGCCACGTGGGACCTCAACATCATATCACAAATCTCCCCATACGCCGGTACAACCAACGCCACGTATGGGGCCTGTCGACACGCCGGATAACCCACGCCACGTGCGACCTCAACACAATATCACAATCTCTCCCCATACGCCGGTACAACCAACGCCACGTATGGGGTCTGTCTCAACGCCGGATAACCTACGCCACGCGAGACCTGACTTTCACTTGGTAGTGCTAGTAGTTAATCCAAAATCCGGGGAGGGATTTAAGGTAGTGCATATAGCACTCCAACTGACATTCTAGACTCTGTTGTATCCTTGTACAACCATATAATTATATTTTAATTCTAATATTGCGTAAGCCCCAACAATAGTCTAGTACCCGATAATCCCCCTAGGACGGTGAGATTACTTCGGGAGAGTCACGGTCAACCAAGGGTCAAACTACCCTAACCCTGGTTAAACGGGCCCACGGGGACCACGACCTCCAAACTCCGATCCGAAAGTTCCTACGGGCTCTATAAATTATAGGACACTCGTCCTACCAGTTTGGTTCAGATCGGACGGTCGGATCGCTCACGATCGCACGATCTAACGGTTAATATAAAATATAAACTTTAAAATATTAAATCGGAACATCCGGGGCTCCGATTCACCATCCGTGAATTCCTACACGATCCTAGAAATACCTAGTTTAACATATATTAAATTTGGGTCCATCCAACGGTCCCAACCTATCGAACCCGGATAACGCACAATAGGCGATATCCGTTCGATAGTCAAACAATGTCCGAATTGAGATCCGGGAAATCCTACGCGCTCGTGACGGCACGAGGACCTCAAAACTGGACAGAGACGCGCCGCCCCCCTCGCCCACGCGCCGCCACACGCGCGGGCAGACCGGGTGCCCAAAGCGATAACGCTTCGCCGGAAAATCTCAAAACCACGGCTCCAAACTCCTACCCTAGGTATAACACCCTATTTGGAGCCACTTTTGTTCTTGGGCAACCCCCAAAAAGTGGCCGGAAATGGCCAAACACGGCGGCCGAAGTTCGGCCGAATTTCAATTCGAAAATCGAATTGCCTACGCTACGAATCGATCAATTCCTACCCAACCATCAGCTAGAGCATGAAGAGAGGATGAATTTTCATACCTTGATCGCCAGAAATGGCGGCCGGAGGAGGGAGATCGAGCTCCTTGAATTTTGGGTTAAATTCGATCGGATTTTTGCATTTTCCGGCGAGCACAGGTGGTTCCGGTGGCTGGGATTGGTCGGGATGGAAAGAGGAGGATGGCACGGTTCTTTTGGGACCGTGCCACCCCAAGTGGTGGCCGGATGTGGCGGCGGCGGAGAGAGAGAGAGAGAGAGAGAGAGAGGGAAAAATCAGATTTTTATAAAAAATCCCATTTCGAAATATTTACGGTTATGCCACTGAACTTGTTTTGCTCGTAACTTCTTCGTTCCAACTCCGAATTGGGCCCACTACATGTCTACGAACTCGTCTCAGTGAGACCTATCCAAAAATACAAGTCACGGTCCCAAAATCTCTCCGGTTAAAAATATGACTAAAATACCCTTAAATAATTAAATAATTAAATAAGGGTTAAATTTGGGGAAATTTGGGATCGGGGTGTTACACCAATGTAGGACTGCATCTCACTATGTGCTTGGCCAATTCCTTTCCCTCTTTTATTGTACTCAACAATTGGCCTGAGTTTCTGAAGTTTTCTCTTCACAACACGAGGCATTGTGCTCATACCTCGACCAGACTTTGAATCATCAGAGATTTTTGTCTGGCTGGTTGGTTCTGTCTCAGCAGATGATGAAGCAAACTTCATCTTCTTCGAAGACTTCTCTTGAGGAGTTACCATTCCAAGCTCCTTACCTCCATTTTCTTGGAGCCAGAGTCCTTACTTTGGTGTTGAGAAACCATTTTTACAGACAAAACTGCAAGTGAAAATATTTCAGAAAAAGATTAAGAACACAAACGACGGTTATTAATAAAATACGACGTATGATATGATTTTAAACGACGCAATGAAATAATCTCAGACGTAATAAATGTTTAAAATCAAGGTAATTAAACAACGACGAAATAATATAAAATAAGACGTAATAATAACTTATTACGTCGATATTTACCGGACGACGTGATAATTAACTATAAACGACGAAATATTTATACAACGTCGTGGTATTGATGTTCACACGACGTCAATAGTAATATACCGTCGTCTATATAAGGATCCAAAACCCTTCTTTCTTTCTCTGTGAATGTTTGATTGCAGATTTGATTTTTCTAAACCATGGTTTTTGTTTTCTAATTTGATAAAATACAAGGCCAAGAAAGAAAGTTTTGGAATCTTATATAGACGACGGTATTTTAATATGTAAGTGTTGCTTCCTTTATCCTTTATGTTTCGAATGCAGTATGAAGTCTAAGATATCAATTTTATGGTTACAAGATGGATCAACTGATGTCGGCATATTGTAAATCAAGAAATTTTGGGATAAGTGGAATAGGGAAGACACCAATTGCAAAATTGGTTTATAATTCAAATTTTAGAAAATTCGAAGGAAGCAGCTTTATTGAAAATATCAGAGAAATTTCACAACACACCCATGGCTTAGTCAAAATACAAAGACAACTTCTTTATGGTATTCTAAATGGGATAAAAGTGAAAATACACAGCATTATTGAGGGAATATCTAAGATAGATGTCATAACCTCTAAAGGGGTTCTTCTTGTTCTAGATGATGTGGATCATGTAGACCAATTAGATGCAGTACTTAGGATGAAAAATCGATTTTACCGAGGAAGTAAAATCGTTATAACAACTAGACGTTCAAGATTATTAAAGGGTCATCGAATTACTAAGGTTCTTGATGTTGAAACATTGGATTACGATGAATCCTTAGAGCTCTTCGGGTGGTATGCTTTTGGCCAAGACTACCCCATTGAAGGTTACCTGGAATATTCAGAAAAGGCAATGTACCATTGTGGAGGACTTGCATTAAGTTTTACGTTGTTCTCTATTGGGTGAAAGTATTGGTGTATGGAAAAGTGCATTTGAGAAGTTGGAAGCTATTCCAAATGTTGAAATTCATGAATAAACTGAGAATAAGCTATGATTTTTTAACAAGATGACCATGACCGAAAATTATTCCTCCACATTGCCTTCTTTATCGAAAAGGAAGAAGATTACATTGTCAGAATACTAGATGGATGTGATTTCTATACAATTGTTGGCATTCAAAATCTTGTTGATAGGATGTTTAGTGAAAATTGATGGATATAACAAGGTGCAAATGCATGACATGATTCGGGATATGGGAAGAGAAATTGTTCGCCTAGAATCAGAGGAGCCTGGTTGTTCTTGAAATGCAATACAGCTGCTTGAGGCAAGTCTGCAAAGGGCAAAAGTATGTTATTCTTTCAATTCCTTTTTGTTTTAGGCTTTCAATTTGATGACCCCTGAACCCTAAACCCATTTTAGAAAAACCGTAAAACCCTAAACCAATTTCGAACAAACCCCTAAACCAATTTCATATAAACCCATAAACCCTAAACCAACTTAAGAGAAACCCCTAAATTATAAGAACATGACGATGAATAGTACCTGTTGGAGGTTAACGATGGAGTTGAGCTTTGATGAACGAATTCCGCTGAGAGAGGAAGAGAAAACCGAGGATGAGAGCTGAGTGACGAGAGAGTGAAGAGAAAGTGAGAGACAAGAGACAAGAGAAAGCTGAGAGAGAATTTCAGCAAAAGTGATATTTGTGCAATAAGTGGACAATAAACATATATTTATAGGTGATAGTTCCAAATTTTTTGGAGAAAGATAGTATTTTAAGTTAAAATTATTTTTTTAAAAAGGTGGCATTTAAAGCTATTTCCCTTGATTATTTGCTTTTGCAAAAAGCTACCGGGCTATTAATTAGAGATCTATGAAGAAATTGAAACTTTGCCCAACAACCACAATCTTTGTTGGTCTATCACACCATCATTTCACGCAAATTCATTACTGAACAAAGACCCATCAAAGATCATGGGTTGCAATGGCAGAGCCACCTCAGGACCAGGGTGGGCCCAGGCCCTTACTCATTTATTTTATTTTCTCATATTTTTACTTATATGTTTGCTTCTTGGAGTAAAAATTCTTTTTTTTTTTTTTCCCTCCTCTTCCTCTTTTGATTAATTTAAGCTTTGTGAATTCCCCTTTCCCCCATTTTGTGTCTAAGTAGGGTATCTTAATATTGGGATTTATGAAATTTTTTGCATTTCTTCTCTCTGTTGAAGTATAAAATATTCAGTTTTGAGTCTTTAATAGTTTAGATGATGAGATTAATATTCAACCATGTTAAAATATGAAATCCAGGACAATTATGATTGTAATAAATGGATAAATTATTAATTAGTATGAAATAATATTGTTAACTTATTAACCCGTTTAGCGCTTGAGGACTCCTATTCGAATTATTTTTAAATTTTTTGTTAAAGGCCCGCTCTAATGTGAAACTAGGGATGGCAATGGGTCGGGTAGGGGCCGGGTATGACAATACCATCCCCATCCCCGCTCTCCATCCCGGCCCCCATCCCCGAACCCATCCCCGTTTATTAGGTTTCGGGGAATCCCCGCCCCGTCCCCGTCGGGAGACTATCCCCCATACCCGCCCCGAATCCCTGACTTTTTTTGCATAAAAAAATATTTATCATACATTTTAACATTAAGTTTCATATTACATTATCATTCAACACATCCAAATTAACTATAAAGTTCAACTCAACTATTCAAAATCACATCAATATGAAATTCCATAGAAAATTAGGAAAAATTAGGAGAGGGAAGTTAACTTAGGGTTAAACATAAATATTATAATTAAATATTTATTTATTTAAATATAAACATATATATTTTCGGGTTGGGTTTGGGGATGGGGACGCCAATACCATCCCCTCCCCATACCCGTCAAGGATTTTTCAAGTTCCGGGGATCCCCGTACCCGATACCCATTTAGCCCCGAAATCTCCCCCCGTTAGGGTCGGGGACCCGACGGAGATTTTGGCCATCCCTATGTGAAACCCTAGCTCCTCCACTGATGGGTTGATCATGGTTGATATCTAAAATAAAATAAAAATTATGGGTTGAAAAACACCTTCTCTTGGAGAAAGAAAATAAATAAATAAAATCCATAAATTTTTGCAATTTTCAGTGAGAGTTTGCTTCAAATAAATCAACCGCTAAAAAAAATCTTGGCTTCTTGCATCATGTAACTCCATTGTTTTGCATCGGAGCTTTACAAAGATTTTTAATTTGCATTTTCTTCTTCTTATTATTATTCTCTTTTCTGGTCAGCACCTTCAAACTTCTTTCTGGTTGGCACCTTCAAACCTGAGTCCAGTCTTGGAAGAATAACAAAGAAACAAAGGATTGGAGAAGGCAAACATCGTCACGGAGAAATTTATTACCGTCCACATGTCGCAAGCTCAGTGGAATGTAGTACCACGTGTCAATTGCCACGTGGTACTATCGTACTACTGTATAATTTTTCTTCCTAGTGGCTTCCTATAATTTAATACTGTTTTATTTAATGAATATTTCAAATCTTTAATTATTATTTATTATTTTTAATATTATTTTTTAATTGAGATTGACCAATTAAAAAAGAGTTATAGCATTTATGACTTCCTAAACTAGAGAACATGATTGGAGTTTAAATTTTATAGAGAACTCTTAAAATAACTTTTATATATTTTTAGTTAAAATTTAACTAAAAAATAGAGAGTATGATTGTGAATGCTCTGAGTGACCAATTATTTTCATGAGGTAAATAATTAGACTTACATACTTTAAATTTAAGGAATATCCAATCGAATCCAAGATTAGTGAATGCATTATTTTTCTCTTTTATTTGGGAAAACAAAGAAAGAGTCATCAAGAAAGGACAACAACTTGTCACTGTCGCCACCAATTAGCTTTGTTTACCTTAAAACCGCTGCCTGCCCCCTTTACTCACTGGATATTCGTGTATCCTTTTAGAAAAAAGGTATCTTGATTTTAGAAAAAAGGTGCTTGCTAAGTGCGTGTATTCAGACAATCCCGGAAGTAAAACCTGACACGTAAAATCCACTCTCAGAGAGTTTGTTTCTTCACCACACTCCAGCCATGGCACTTGTGAGAGCAGCTCAGCAAACCTCCTCTTCCAATGCTCGTCGACATTGTCTTTATCACGTGTTCCTGAGTTTCAGAGGCGAAGACACTCGCAAGACTTTCACTGACCACCTCTACACAGCCTTGGTCAACGCCCGATTTCACACTTTCCGAGATGACGATGAGCTTGAGAGAGGAGAAGAGATTAAGCCCGAACTGGAGAAAGCAATCAAAAACTCTTGAAGTTCTGTTATTGTGTTTTCGAAAGACTATGCGTCGTCCAGATGGTGCCTCGACGAGCTTGTGGTGATCCTTGAACACAAGAGGACCTCAGATGACCATGTCGTTTTACCTGTTTTCTACGACGTGGATCCATCCCATGTAAGGAAGCAGACAGGAAGTCTTGCAAAGGCATTTGCTAGACACGAAAAAACTCAACCGCTGGAGAAGGTGAAGGAATGGAGGGATGCACTTGCAAAAGTTGCAGATCTGGCAGGGATGGTCTTGCAAAATCAAGCTCATGGGTAATTTCGTTCCTACTATACTAAAAATAGATGTTTTCAATTTTCGTTGTTTTAATTTTTCAAATATAATACATTATAATATAAATTTATTAAATGTAATTGGCACGCTTTCCGAGTTCAAAACTTGTCATTTGGTTGCACGACATGCTTTTGCAATAAAACCGGTTTTAGATAAGCAAAACAACTTCTGCATATTTGATTATTTGTATGTGTTTCACCCTCATGAATCAAATCTCAAGCGATCTCCACAATTTTTTATTTATTAATTAGATGTTTTATCGATGGTAATGAGTTTTCGCTTTTCTGCAATTAATTGTTTTAAATGTCATCCTTTTTAAGCAAGTATTCTTTTACTTTTTATCTAAGTTGCTTGATCTAAGTTTTTAAGGGTTTGTGTTTATGTTTAGTTGAGCTTTGGCTTCAGAAGTTTACCCCTCATCTAGAGCAGGATAGATCTTGAGTTAGCTTTTACGGGAGAGGATCCACTGTCCCCAAATTTGGAATTTGGTGTCCCTCAATTCTCTATTTACTTGACACATATCCATTAACTCAACTCTAAATCTAACAGGGTTAACTTTGAATAAAGAAAAAAAAAAACACTCAAATCCAACAGCCACCCTGCCTACCTAAGTGTCGACAGCCACCCCCTCAACCCATCGGCCACAATAACATCATCTCCTTGATTTGATTTAAAAATTTTAAGAAAAGCTCTTTCTATTTTATTTGGTTCACTCAAGGTAATGAGATTTTTATGCCTGTCGATCGTCTCACCTTGATTTGAGTTCCATTAATCTCATTTTACCAAAGAAACTTAATTTACTTGGAGAGAGGATGTATTGCAGAAAAAGTAATTGTGGTGAAGATGACGTGTGATCTAAAACCGATGAGATGCTCTGATTCAATTGAAATCCACTCATATGATTTCAGGTTGTTTCATTAGATATGCCACTAAACTCTACTCCTTATGTTTCCCACAGATTTTCAGTTTGAAATTGGTACTTTGGTTAGAAGGGTAAAATTAAACTTAAACCAAGTTACATGTAGATCAGACAACAAAGTAATCCCAGCAAAGGTATGGCTAGACAATAACACGTCACTGATGTAAGAACACACAACACCATACATATCCATTCATCAGTCAATTCACAAACCCCTGCAAGCCTAGCAAATGACTAAGTGACAACCTAAGCACTTATAAGGACTCGTCAATCTAGGCATCTTCTATTCTAGCAACAACTAGGGTAAAAAGTGTGTGAACATCCGTCAGCATATCAAAGATAGTAAACAAAGTATGAAAAGTTATGAAATCACAAGCATTACACCAAAAAACATGTTCGCTTAGAAACCCACCACTAGGAAAAACTGGGAGTTGTTGCTCTGATCAAGCAATCCACTAAGTCTGGAAGATTGTTATAGAATAGGTAATCAGAAGCTCAAGCAAACCTAGATCTAGCTAGGAAATGAGCACTACCTCAATGTGCAACATTCTTCTCCAACATGTTCTTCATGGAAATGACAGCTAGTCCATCAACTTCTTCACCTGATGGCAGTGCAACTGAGCTCAGGATAGAATCAATGAATGAACTATAGATTCTGAAAAAGAAAAATGTCAATTTCTTCAAGAAACCATCCTCTTTAAAAAATCAATAAAGAATATGATCTAGCTAGAATGATATGGTTATACTCTAGATGGAGATTTCAAAAGACCAAAGAAAATTTTGAAAATCTTATTTTTGGAAAAATACAGACCTTACACAGTGAGAGAAGCAGAGAAGAAGAATCTCTCAAATTCCTCCGTAGCAAAAGTGACGGCTATACTCAATGCCAAAGCTCCTTTTTTAGCCCAAAAACTAGGTCATAAATAAATGCAGTTGGCGGCTAATGATTGGAACAATAAGAAAAAATTCGTTAGACAGAAAACCTATAGCTGGCCAAGTATAAGTCTCACGTGAGAATTTTAAATGAGTTTATAGTAACATGAATGGTCATCATGTTGACGACATGTCTCAATATATATGCAACGCATGATTTTACCTTTGAGTTTGATTAGCATTGAGGCTTGATTTTTCTCAGACATAGTAGCCTTCATCAACCTAGTCAATAGACTAAACTGGAGCTTAATGGTTTTACTTTTGCAAATACAATGTTGTTTAAGGAAGCCAAAAAACCAAAGTAGCAAAAAGGCTAACCTAACACAGTCATAGCAACTTTGAAGCAATTTACAAGCGATGGGGTTGGGGTGGTTGTCTTGCCTTAGGTTGTTGGCGTGTCTATGTGAGAATGTGAATGTAAAGAGTCCCACAATGGAAAGTTAAGAAACCTAAAAAGGGCTTATAAGGAGTTGGGTTACTCCTCCCATTGCCAATTGGTTTTGGGGTGGAACCTCAACTTCCTTCCTCAACTTCCTTCAGTCTAGGCAGCATTGGGATTTTGGTTGCAAATAAAGAAGCGACATTTGAGGACATCAAATTTCGGGACAGCGGATCCCCGCCCAGCTTTTACACCTAGTCAGTTGATCCCATTCACAACTATAATGCACACACTACGGGATAAATTTTGGTAGATTCTGTACTATATTTAAAAAAAATTTTCTTTCATGCACGTATAACTTTCTGATCTTATTTCCATGGTACTTTATAATTCAATTGTATAAAAATTACATGTGTTTGAATTCTCTTTCATTTTGACTGTAATCTTTAGGTACGAGGCAAAGTTTATCAAGAAAATAGTTAAGGTAATCGGAGAAAAACTGAGTCGCACACCCTTAAATGTTGACCGCAACATGATTGGAATGCAATCTCGGGTTCAAAATATCAACTTATGGTTACAGCATGGATCAACTGATGATGTTGGCATACTTGTAATATATGGGATAAGTGGAATAGGGAAGACAACCATTGCAAAGCATGTTTATAACTCAAACTTCCAAAAATTCGAAGGAAGCAGCTTCCTTGAAAACATCAAAGAAATTTCACAGCAACCCAATGGCTTAGTTCAAATACAAACGCAACTTCTTTATGATATTTTGAATGGGACAGAAGTGAAAATACACGGTGTTAGTCAAGGAATAACTGAGATTGAAAAAGCCATAAGTTCTAAACGGGTTCTCCTTGTTCTTGATGATGTAGATCATGTGGAACAATTAAATGCAGTACATCTGATGAAAGATCGATTTTGTCCAGGAAGTAAAATCATCGTAACAACTAGGCATCGAGGATTGTTAGAGGCTCATCAATTTATTACTGAGGTGCATGCTGTTAAAACTTTGGATCATATAGAATCTTTGGAGCTCTTAAGTTGGCATGCTTTTGGCCAGGACCATCCGCTTGAAGATTACACAGAGTATTCAAAAAAGCTAGTGGACCATTGCGGAGGACTTTAGCTCTTAAAGTTTTAGGTTCTTCTCTATTTGGGAAAAGTATACATATATGGAAAAGTGCACTGAAGAAGTTAGAAGATATTCCAAATGGTGAAATAATAAGGAAACTAAGAGTAAGCTACGACTCTTTGCAAGATGACCATGACCAAAAATTATTCCTCCACATTGCTTGTTTCTTTATTGGAAAGGACAAAGATTGCATTGTTACAATACTAGATGGATGTGATTTCCATACACTTGTCACTATTGAATGTCTCATCCATAGGTGTTTGGTAACAATTGATAAATATGACAAGGTGCAGATGCATGACTTGATTCGTGGAATGGGAAGAGAAATTGTTCGTCTAGAATCAGAGAAGCTTTGCAAGCGTAGTAGAATATGGCGTCATCAGGATTCCTTCGAAATCCTGACAAAAAAGAATGTAAGAAACATGTGTTTTATGTAAGCATATTTGTATTTTCTTCTTGTAAATGCTTTCCAAATTAATGTTTTCCGCTTTTCTTCTATAGGGTACAAGAAAAATTGAAGGTCTTGTCCTGGACATGCATATGCTCCCTACACAGAGTCTCATAAACTCAAATGAGGAAGTCATTGAAACCAACGCATTTGCAAGGATGCCAGAACTGAAACTACTCCATCTTAGTCATGTACAACTCGACGGATGTTATGCAGAATTTTGTACAGGAATAAGATGGATGTGTTGGATAAAATTTTCTTTGGATTCTATACCCTTTGATTTTCCTTTGGGGAGCCTAATTGTTCTTGAAATGCAATACAGTGGCTTGAGACAAATCTGTGAAGGAACAAAAGTACCTTAAACTCTTCACTTTTCAATTTCTTTCCCTTTACATTATGATTTTCTTTTGATAACAAATTATATATCTATAACATCTAACTCCACAATGTTTTATCCTGTACACTTTTTATCCCACAGCGTCTTCCTTTATTGAAGATGTCACACCCCGGACCGGCTCCGCCGTAACAGGATATTGTCCGCTTTGGGTCTGGCTACATTCTCACCAGCCCGCACGGATTTGTTCTTGGGAGCTCACGGAACAACTTCCCAGGGTGGTCACCCATCCTGGGATTGCTCCAGCCTTCCACTCGCTTAACTTCAGAGTTCCTAAGAATCCGAAGCCAGTGAGCCCCCAAAAGGCCTCCTGTTAGATGGATGCGAGGTGTGCCATATATAGCACATCACCCCCTCTCCGTTGGTCGATGTGGGATCTCACAATCCACCCCCCTTAAGGGATCCGACGTCCTCGTCGGCACACTCGCACCACACGGCAGAGTGGCTCTGATACCAAACTGTCACACCCCGGACCGGCTCCGCCGTAGCAAGATATTGTCCGCTTTGGGCCTGGCTACATTCTCACCAGCCCGCACGGATTTGTTCTTGGGAGCTCACGGAACAACTTCCCAGGGTGGTCACCCATCCTGGGATTGCTCCAGCCTTCCACTCGCTTAACTTCGGAGTTCCTAAGAATCCGAAGCCAGTGAGCCCCCAAAAGGCCTCCCGTTAGATGGATGCGAGGTGTGCCATATATAGCACATCACCCCCTCTCCGTTGGTCGATGTGGGATCTCACAGAAGATCCTTGATCTCAGCCACTCTCATAGTCTTACTAATACTACTGACTTCTCATGTTGCCCCAATCTTGAGAAATTGGTTCTTGTAGATTGTGAAAGCCTGATTGGTGTCAATGAATCCATTGGAAGCCTAGAGAGACTTGTTTACTTGAGTTTGAGGGACTGCAAAAATCTTAAGATGCTTCCTAAGAATATCGTAATGCTAAAGTCACTTGAAACACTTATTATATCTGGTTGCACAAATCTTAATCAGTTATCAATTGAGATGTTGAGGAACATGGCTCTGAAAGTCCTTGGGATAGATGGAATACCATTAGGTGAATTCTGGCCGGGAAGAAGTTTATCTATCTTGAGTTGTTTACCATGCTCTTTAGTAGACTTAAGTCTTGAGGGGTGCGGTCTTTTAGATGGTGTCTTTCCTAGGGATTTTAGTAATCTATCCTCATTGCGAAGACTAAATCTAGCGAACAATCCAATTCGTAGTCTACCAAATTGCATCGGAGGTTTAGAGGGGCTCATTGATCTCTCTTTTTCCCGCTGTGCAAGTCTCGAATCGCTTGTGGGGTTACCAAAAGTACATCATCTGGACCTGGAATGTTGTGTATCATTGAAAAAAATAACATATAAATCCGCTGGGTTCCAATATCACATTACCAGTGGCTATGACAACCACAAACTAGTTGAGTGGGAGTATAACTACAAGTTAGAACCCATTGGAAGAGTTGATGTAGACATGATCAACCTTTTGGGCTTGAGCAACTTGGAATCCATGGTGCCAATTTGGATTCGAAAACCGTACAATTCTCAAATTGTTGCTGAATTGAGTCCTGTCCAGGTACCCCTCTGTCTCTCTCTGTCTCTCTCTCTCTCTCTCTCTCTCTCATGATTGTAGGATGGAAAAGTTAACTAATTAATATTGTGATTTCCATGGCATATATTATATATTAGGGACTGTACGAGCGTGGTATATTCAGCACATTTTTTGCTGGGAATGAGGTTCCAGGCCAATTCATCCATAAAACTAAATGGTCCTCATTATCTTTTACTGTTCCTTCACTTGATAATCACAGAATTGGAGGCTTGAAGGTCTTTAGTGTCTATACAAAACGTGCCAATGATTCTCCTTGGGCTTTACCCGGGCCAATGATTACTAGAGTCACAAATAAGAGTAAGGATATCAAGTTAATCTATGCCCCATCACACTGCGGCATTCCAGCTGAAGGAGAAGACATGATATGGTTAAGCCATTGGAAGTTGGAGGAGGAGGTTCACGTAGATGTCGGCGATAAACTGGTTGTTTCTGTAATTATGGAACCTTGGCTTCTGGTAAAGGAGTTTGGCATCCAGCTTGTGCAACCGCTGCAAAGTACCCAACACCAAACCATTGGTCATTATCTGCCAGGAGTGCCAGGAGTATACTTGCTCTCACGCACAAATGCATCCATACAAGATCCGATTTGGTTCAGTAAGATCCTTGGGGACTCTGATGAAGAAGATAGGACAGGTGTCTTGTTTGTTGACGCATTTGATCATTTTACTCCACCATTCATTGTTCACAGGTTAGTCCATATTCATTTCAATTCCTCTAATTACTTTTCTATGTTTTCCAGACAAAGAAGACGAGAAACAGGATGAGCAAACAATTGCAGCAGCCATGACAGCCGGCAATATTAACTCCAGAGGCCTCCTCCGTGGCTGGAAAGTGCTCATCACCGCCGCTTGCTTCTTTCTCATACTTCTCATATCAGTCGCTCTTCTTTACTCTCTCACAGAAAGAAGGGACAGTCTAAAAGCTGTGGATGGATGAAGTTTTTCTACTTGATCACAGCCCGGTTGAGTTGTTTTCAGCCAATTTATTCAGTCGATTTTTCCATTTTACATGTTGTAATAATCGACTCTTATATCGAACATGGGAACCATGAGAGCGACACTTTTGAGCATCTGCTGTGGTTAATTTCTACATATTCTAATTCAAATCCTCTCTATGATTTCTTTCTTATATTTGTTAACTTTGTTACAATATTTCTTAACTTTTTGGACCTTCCAATCATTGTTGATTGTAATATTTTCTAAACGCTATTCAAGTTCATGCCGACCCCACCCACACCGCATCTCTCTGTCATAACCATCATTTAACTAAAGCTGAATTTTGGTTTGAATAGTAAGATAGAGAAGAAGACGAATTTGCAATGATGGATCAAGTTGGCTTATTTTTTATTTTTTTTTCCTCCAGTGGATTGTCCCTTATATGATAATCTAACTTTTGATCATTAAAATTTAAAGAACCAGAAGACCACCCGAATTTTTTTTAAAATGGCTTTTCAATATATATATATATATATATATATATTGTGTAGTCCATGCGGTGCACCATGTCAATAATCTAATAGATTTTTTGCAAAATCAAATTGTAAGGGCCAAATTGATGTTGGGTGTTAATTTGGAGGACTATCATGATAGGAAAAACAAATCTTATGGACTGAAGGTTATAATTTTGTAAATCTTAAACAACATCTTTGAAAATAACCCGAAAAGATAGAGAATATTCAAAGCCTATTGTCTTTATATTATCCATCTTTGTGATGGTACTAGAAACACCAAATTACAGTACAATGGTGAATGTAGACTTCATTCACGCTAGATAGAGACACCAAATTATTGACAGCAAAATGTCCATATATCTTCATAAAAGACAGAATCTTCCAAGTCTTATTGTATTTTTCTCTTTTATTTGGGAAAACAAAGAAAGTGAACAACTAGTCGTTGGAAAGTGAACATTAGTCATTAACAAAGGACAATAACTTGTCACTGTCGCTAATTGTTTACCTTAAAACCCGCGAAAAACCTCTACTCACTCCAAAAAAGTCATCTTGATTTCGCGTGCTTTGACCAAAAATAACTTATTTTTAAGTGCATTTGTATTTTCGAAAGCAATCAAACACTCACGAACTACTGATATTGTATTTTCGAAAGACTACGCTTCGTCCACATGGTGCCGTGACGAGCTCGTCATGATCCTTGAACGCAAGAGGAGGGCCTCAGCTAGCCATGTCGTTTTGCCTGTCTTCTACGATGTGGATCCATCCCATGTCAGGAAGCGGACAGGAAGTCTTGCAAAGGCATTTGCTAGACACCAAAAAACTCAACCGCTGAAGAAGGTGAAGGCATGGAGGGAGGGACTTGCAGAGGTTGCAGATCTGACAGGGATGGTCTTGCAAAATCAAGCTCATGGGTAATTTCATTCCTTCTTTTATTTATTTATTATAAATAATAATAATTTCATTAACTGTTTGAGTCTAAATTCTACACGTCAGCCCAATTAGTTATTAGCCCATAATAATAAAGGGCGGTTATCTAGTGAGAACACCTATATAAGAACATTACATGAGAACATCATTTGATCTAATCCAATGGCTGCGTGAAAAGCAATTGTAAGTAAGTGTTGTATTAGAATGAGGCCTTCTTCTCTCTCCTGTTGATTATTGCCTCAAACCAATAGTCAAAAGTGATGGATATTGACAAGTTGCAATGTGAATGCATTAATTGGCTTTCACAAATGGTGGTAGGCTATTGTTGACTTGGCTAACCTTTGGCTTCTTTGAGAAGCCACTTCCTTTGGCTTTTTTGAGAAGCCACTTCCTTTGGCTTCTTTGAGAAGACACTAACCTTTGGCTTCTTTGAGAAGCCACTTCCTTTGGCTTCTTTGAGAAGCCACTTCCTTTTGGCTTTTTTGAGAAGCCACTTCCTTTGGCTATAAATTGGAAGCAAATGGTTTCATTTGAAGCATCCAACCAAGTGTTGAGTAGAAGAGAAAAATAGCAAGAAAGGCATTTTGCCAAAGAGAGAAACAAATTCTCTCTAGTTGTTCTTTGCTTTGTATCATTGTTTTCTCTTCCTTTGTGAGTGTGTGAGGTTGGGTGTATTTGGGTCTTTGGGAAATTGAGTGGTAAACACTATTGTATATCTCCATTGATTATAGTGGAATACTCCATCGCCTCCAAACTGGATGTAGGCAATTGCCGAACCAGTATAAATCTTGGTGTTGTTCTTGTTGATTATTTTGTTCAATTTTTCTCCTGCCTGTTGTTATTTATTTTTCACTCGCAGTTGGTTGACGCTTCCACACAACAAGTGGTATCAGAGCTCCAGTTTCTCGACTGGGGTTTCGTGGGAGTGAAAAATCTGTCGGTGCTACAGTGACGGGTGAATAGTGCACGTGAATAGTGTCGGTGCTACAGTGCTCCCGTGAATAGTGTTGTGCTACAGTAGCAGTGAATAGTGCCGGCAGATTTGATGGCTGGAGAAAAAGACGAAGTTTTGAAGGAGAAGGAGTCGGCATCGTCTTCGTCGGCACCTACATCCAATAGACATCCAATTGCCAGGACAAGGTTAGAGGTTGATAAATTTAATGGCTCCAATAATTTTGGTATGTGGCAATGTGAAGTTATGGATGTGTTGTATCAACAAGAGTTGGATATGGTTCTGGAGGATAAACCAGAAGATATTGATGACAAGCAATGGACTAGAATTAATCTCCATGCTTGTGCCACTATTCGATCGTTCCTTGATAAGGAGTTGAAATACCCGTATATGAAGGAAACTTCTGCTAAGAAGTTATGGATGAAATTGGAGGAGAAGTATATGACCAAGAGCGAAGAAAATCGGCTCTTCTTGAAGAAACGACTCTTCCGATTTCAATATCGTTCAGGTATTTCTATGCATGAACACCTCAATGATTATAATAAAATACTTGCTGATTTAGCAAACCTTGATGTGATAATTCCCGACGAGGATAAGGCACTATGTTTGTTAAATTCATTGCCTGATGATTATGATCATTTGACAACTACTTTGTTGTATGGAAAATCCGAGGTGAAACTGGATGAGGTGTCTGCTGCATTGGTGAATCATGAGTGTCGTAAAAAGGAACAGAAGACTCAAAATTCACAAACCGAGGCACTCGTTGCAAGGGGTCGAACAGAGGAAAGAAAATCTGGGAAGCGGGGAAAATCTCGGTCAAAGTCACGAGGGAAATTTCCTGCTAAAGATGAATGTGCCTTTTGTCGCCAAAAGGGTCATTGGAAGAAAGACTGCCCCAAATTGAAGAACAAGGAGAAGGAGAAAGTGGGTTCTGAAGCAAATGTTGCAAAATCTGGAGATGAAGATTTCGAGTTTGCTTTGGCTAGTTCATCTGCTGATGGTCACTCAACTGAGTGGATTTTGGATTCAGGTTGCACCTATCATATGTGTCCTATTCGGGAATGGTTTTCTAGCTTCGAGGAGCTGGATGGTGGAGTTGTTTTGATGGGCAACAATAATGCCTGCAAAACACAAGGGATAGGCAAAATCTGTTTGAAGATGCATGATGGAACAGTCAGAGAATTGAGTGATGTTCGGTATGTTCCGGATATGAAGAAGAATCTCATCTCATTGGGCGCTTTGGAATCCAAGGGTCTCAAGATCACCATGGAGGGTGGAGTTCTTAAAGCTGTGTATGGGGCACTGGTGGTGATGAAAGGTACAAGACGAAATAACTTGTATTTCTTGCAGGGTAGTACAGTTATTGGTGGAGCAGCTATCACCGAAGCTGCTGACGCAGATAGCACAGACACCACAAGGTTATGGCATATGCGCCTTGGGCATGCTGGTGAAAAAGCGTTGCAAGGATTGGTGAAGCAAGGCTTATTGAAAGGTGCAAAGGCATGCAAATTGGAATTATGTGAACACTGTGTGCTGGGTAAGCAAACTAGAGTGAAATTTGGCACTGCTATTCACCACACTAAAGGCATTCTAGATTATGTTCACACTGATGTTTGGGGACCTTCCAAGAATGCATCTTGGGGAGGTAGCCATTATTTTGTCTCCTTTGTTGATGACTTCTCTAGAAGAATATGGGTGTACACCATGAAGCGTAAAGATGAAGTCTTGAAGATATTCCTGAAGTGGAAAAAGATGATTGAAACGCAAAGCGGTCGAAAGATCAAGACTCTCAGATCAGAAAATGGTGGTGAATATAAGTCTGATCCTTTCTTGAAAGTTTGTCAAGATGAGGGTATTGTGAGGCACTTCACGGTTAGGGAGACACCGCAACAAAATGGGGTGGCGGAGCGCATGAACCGTACTTTGCTTGAGAAAGTTCGGTGTATGTTGTCTAATGCTGGTTTAGGCAAGGCGCTTTGGGCTGAGGCGATTACTTATGCAAGCCATCTCATTAATCGGTTGCCTGCTGCTGCGAATGAGGGCAAAACGCCCATGGAGGTATGGTCTGGTAAACCTTGAACTGATTACAAGTATTTACACATATTTGGTTGTCCTGCTTACTATCATGTCATGGAAAGCAAGTTAGATCCAAGAGCAAAGAAGGCTCTATTTATGGGATTTAGCACTGGCGTGAAGGGATACCGACTTTGGTGTCCAGATGAGAAGAAAATTGTTGTAAGCAGAGATGTGACTTTTGATGAGGCTGCTATGGTAAATCATAACAAGCATGAAGGTGAAATTGAAGCAACTAAGACCATGAGTAGTTCAAAGCAGGTGGAGTTACTGAAAACTCCAGTTGTTCCAGTAAGGTCTGATATTACAGACACTAGTCCTATAGTTGATTCTGATGAAGAGGACGAGGATGATGAAGAGGAGGCACCTACCCAAGAGCCTCCACAGCAACAAGATTCTATTGCAATCAGAAGATCGAGAAGGGAGATTCGAAAGCCTGCTCGATTTACTGATATTGTGGCATATGCACTTCCCGTTATTGAAGATGATATTCCATCCGCCTACAAAGAAGCTGTCAGAAGTTCAGAGAGCGTGGAGTGGAAGAAATCTATGGATGAGGATATGAAGTCTCTTCATAAAAATGAGACTTGGGAGCTGGTTCAGTTACCAAAGGGGAAGAAAGCAATTGGTTGCAAATGGGTTTATGCCAAGAAGATGGAATCTTTGGGAAAGGACAATGTGAGATTCAAAGCCAGATTAGTAGCTAAAGGATATGCTCAGAAGGAAGGCATTGACTACAATGAGGTATTTTCTCCCGTAGTAAAACATTCCTCTATTCGTATTTTGTTGGCTTTGGTTGCACAGTTTGACCTTGAGTTGGCTCAACTTGATGTCAAGACTGCATTCTTACATGGTGATTTGGAGGAAGAAATTTATATGTCTCAGCCAGAAGGTTTTAAGGTTGCTGGAAAAGAAAATTGGGTTTGCAAATTGCAAAAATCATTGTACGGCTTGAAGCAGCCTCCAAGACAATGGTATAAGCGATTTGATCGGTTTATGATCGGGCAGAAGTACACAAGAAGTCATTATGACCATTGTGTATACTTTCGAAAGCTACAAGATGGAACCTTCATCTATCTGCTTTTATATGTTGATGATATGCTTATAGCATGTAAAAGCAAAGTGGAGATTGAAAGGTTGAAGACTCAACTGAGTAATGAATTTGAGATGAAGGACTTAGGAGAAGCTCTGTGTCAAAAGCAGTATTTGAAGAAGGTACTACAGCGTTTCGGGATGAATGAAAATTCAAAACCGTTTAGTACACCTCTTGCCCCTCATTTCAAACTTAGTGCTTCTATGTCTCCTAAAACTGGTGAAGAGAGTCATTACATGGCTCAAATTCCATATGCAAGTGCTGTTGGTAGTTTGATGTATGCTATGGTGTGTACGAGGCCTGATATTTCACAAGCTGTTAGTATTGTCAGTAGATATATGCATAATCCAAGAAAAGGGCATTGGCAAGCTGTGAAATGGATTCTACGGTATATTCTGGGTACTGTGGATGTTGGTTTATTGTTTCAGCATGATAAAGTTACTGGTCAATGTGTTGTTTGATATGTGGATTCTGATTACGCAGGTGATTTGGACAAGCGTAGGTCCACTACAGGTTTTGTATTCACTATTGCTGGAGGTCCAGTGAGTTGGAGGTCGATTCTGCAATCTACAGTTGCTTTATCGACTACTGAGGCAGAATACATGGCAGTAACAGAAGCTATAAAGGAAGCCATCTGGCTTCAAGGGTTGCTTGATGACTTGGGGGTCCAACAAGACCATGTGGATGTTCATTGTGACAGTCAGAGTGCTATTTATTTAGCAAAGAATCAAGTTCATCATGCACGTAAAAAACACATTGACGTAAGGTTCCATTTTGTTCGTGAGATTATTGAAGAGGGAGATATTCTTCTTCAGAAGATTGGGACTACTGACAATCCTGCGGATATGTTGACAAAGCCAATTTCGTTGCTCAAGTTTAAGCACTGCTTAGACTTAATTGGCATTTGTAAAATTTTTTGATTGCCCCATAGGGGATTGGGAGACG
>NC_047651.1:16967085-17033228 GCF_902201215.1 Prunus dulcis | reverse complement strand
ACACTATTGTATATCTCCATTGATTATAGTGGAATACTCCATCGTCTCCAAACTGGATGTAGGCAATTGCCGAACCAGTATAAATCTTGGTGTTGTTCTTGTTGATTATTTTGCTCAATTTTTCTCCTGCCTGTTGTTATTTATTTTTCACTCGCAGTTTTGCTCAATTTTTCTCCTGCCTGTTGTTATTTATTTTTCACTCGCAGTTGGTTGACGCTTCCGCACAACACTCTGGCCTCTAATTATTTATTTCAACGTTTCAAGATTTCAAGATTCATTACACTACTATTGCGACTCTGTTCTTTTTCAAGTTTATGGTCGTTTAAAGTTTCAATAATTAATCTTGCTGCCATTGTTTGTATGTCCTAACATTTGTAGTAAAATGTGTCTAAATTTGATGAACTGTCTACGTTTTTTTGCTGCGTTCTTATAGCATCATCTGTTATTGGGGCTCTGTTATTTATCAAGTTCATGGTCGTTTTAGCTTTGTCATTTGGTTTCAAAGATTAATCTTGTTGCTGGGTTTATCAGTTTGTTGAAGATTTTGGTCAATCAGTCTGAATTATTTGGTTTCAAAAATTAATCTTGTTGCTGGGTCTTTCAGTTTCTTGAGAGGATTTCTGTCAATCTGTTTGCATCAGTAGTTTGTGTTTCCCAATATTGTTTTGTCATAAAATCTGCTTAAATTTGATGAACGATCTGCACTTTTTCTTTCTAGTATCTCCTCCTTATCTAATTTTTCTCGTCTCTTCTTGTTCACAATTTCAATAATCTAGGAACTCGGCGATTCATTGAAGGTGAAATCCCCTTGATTTCTGTGCACCTTCGTGAGCTGGCTGTACCTACACCTCAGTTCCAACATGAATATCATGTGATCGTCGGGATACATTCGAACGAGTTTAGGCGTCTTATCACTTATCTGGGCCATTTCGGAGTGTTAGGTACTTTGTCAGTGTAATTGCTACAATGATCAAGTCAGAATATTGTGATGAGAATATGTTGATCATTTTCTCATTTCAGTGCTTGACAGTGATCATGCTTCCTAGTTCTTCATCATTTACTGGTGATTTTGCATCATGATCTTTGTTTGTGGTGCATGCATGCTGATACACATTCACAAGGTTCACAAGATTTTAACACTGATACTTGGTTTTCGTTTCGTCATTGAGTTGCTCACTAGGCTCGTATGTGTCATCGCAGTTGCTGCACGTGTAACAGATACTAAAGTTAAGTTCTCTGTAGGAGATGTAGAAGTTGTTTACAGTAAAGAGGTATTTCCCAACTTTTCACGTGATTTGTAGTTTAGAACAACTTGATGCTCAACCTTATCACAGCTTGCCAATCAATTTTCTGAAAATATAATGCTAATTAAGCAAATCCTGGTTCTGATTTCCGTTGGAAAGCATCCGTTCTTCTGTGCCATGAAATAATATGTATAGCTGCAGTTAGGATCCAAAGAAAACCAATGCAGCCACTGTATAAGCTGCACAGTCTTTCGGTTTCTTTTTCTGTTCTGTTTTTTATCTTCTAGATTTGCTGTCACACGCTACAACATGGTAACATCACAAAAAGTTCAATTTCCTTATCACATAAATGATCATGTTATTTTGTTATACATGCAGCTGAGGCAGTGTATTATCGGGGGTGATGTGGGGGAGGAAGATCCAGTTTTCTTGTTGTTCAATCTTGAACACGCTCGCGCAATCGAGACTGCTGCAGAGCTGTCCCAGATGGTGTGGTTGCTGGGCCAGTCCAATGGTTTATCTGTCGTGCTGCTTTGCCCTGTTACTCAACTTGTTAACCTCATGTTTTGCTTTGGTCCTCCTCAAGCCTGAAGCCTGAAAGTGATGTGATGAGAGAAAGTGTTTCTGAGTTGTTAACTCAAATCGGATGTTAATGCATTGTCAGGAAAATGTCCAAAAACAAAAGATGATGTGAGTGTGTGAGATATTGTCAGGAATATTGATCCTGTTCATCATAACTCTTTCTTTGTAAACAATTAATGCAGCTTTACATATAATGCAACTTGTTAGCTTGTTGAATATCTGCCTGCTTTTTCTGTAACTTATTATTACCATGTCCTGTGGTGGTATCATAACCCATGTTTGTTCCAAAACATAATTGAAAAATGCTAGAAGATACGGGTTAGGTCAGTTGATCAACACATTGCGCTTGCTTCTTTTCACCCAAGTTCGAATTTCCTCCCCGCCTATGCATTAGAAAGTAGTTTAGAATGTTCCCCTTTAAAAACTATAATGTATGGACTAGCAGAAATCAAGTAAAGTTGGTCTCAATCTCTTCTTACCATATTTATTTTTAATTTATTATTATTATTAAGCATTTTTCACCATTTGGGGTGTCATTTCAATTAAAAGAACTTCATTGACAATGCATCTGAAGTTCTTATAACCAGAGGGGCGGAAGTGTAATATGAACAAAATTAAAACAGAATGCGAATGGGCCCCACCTCACCCAACTCTGTATACACCAGTCGGCCGAATTTCAACGCACACAACCGTCAATTACCTTTTTACTTTCCCGCCAAGTAAATCCCTCTCTCTCTCTCTCTCTCTCTCTCTCTCTGGTTTTCTCTCTGTCCACCATGTTCCAGCTCCGCCTAGACCAAGGCGCGGTTCTTCTGAAGCAGGCGGTGACGCCCTTGGTCGAAATGGTCCAGTTTGCCGACATTCGCATCTCACCTGAGGATTTAACGCTGGTGTCCGTGAGCAACTATCTGATGTTCCCACAGGTCTTCATTGCGCTGCGGATGCGAAGCTTGATGTTCGCTCAGTTCCGGTGCAACGAGACCCGTTGGATTTGCATCAACCTCCGCCACTTGTTCTCCGCGCTGGCTCTCGCCCGCAGTGAAGATTCGATCGAGATCCATTGTGATGAAGGCGAGGATGTGGTTGGCTTCTTTTTCAAAAATCCCGGTCAGTACAAAAACATCTTAGTTCACTAATTATTTCTTATTTCTTCAATTTTGTGGGTTTGATTTCAAGTATCTGTTGTAAGTTTGATTTCAAGTATCCTGGAAATCAGTTTAATCGTTGTTAATTTGGCAATTTTTTGTTGATATAAACTCGAAAATTATTGAAGGGGATTTTTCATGCTTCAAGTTTATGATAGGTTTTAGTTGGTTCTTGGAAAAGGAATTCACTGAAAACTCAAAGTTTTCAGAATCTTTAAAGGTTTTCATCTACATTTTCTTTAATTTGTGATCATTTTCATGACCTTCAAGAGGAATATTGAAGCTTTCTTTGGGGCATCCTTACCCATACTTGCTTTGTTGTTTGGTTTCAGTTTTTTGAGAATCTTTGTCTGCATCTCTTTTTCTAATATGTTCTACTTGTGAATGGAATCACAGGAAATCGCCGAGTCAGGTACTCTGAAATGGCATTGATTGAAGTTTACCCTGCTGCTGATCAGATGCAGGCAGGTTTTGCAAATTTCAAATATCAAGTGATTGTTGGGATACCATCGGTGGAGTTTCAACGTCACATGATACGGTTGCGCTGTTTTGGAGAGACAGGTACTTGTCATTGTGTAATTACTTCTTGAAATTAAATGCAGTGCTACAATGTTCAACATGGAAATTTACTGATTCAAGTTCAGACCAAGCCCTTTCCATTTTCTTAATTCTTATGTGAAGATGTTCATTTTCTTAGAATTTCACCTTTCGGTTGCTGACTTTGATGATACTTCTTAGTTCTTTACCCTTTAAGATTCATTGTATATAACTTAGAATTGCCACCATGGCCAACTTCAACGGAGGGAATTTTGGGGGAAATGGAATTTACAGGTCTGAGATGGACTATTTGTCTGCAACTTAGCATCATAAGTTGTAGTTTGAACCAGATTGTGATAATATTTTAATGGTGAGAACTTAGGGGGAAGGGAGGGAGAATAGCCCCGTTTCTTTCTAGTGTATCGCTGTTGTAGAAGTAGCACAGACAAGTCACACCATGACATTTACAGTTCATTTGGGTTATGGTTTTGAGAAGAAGTCCAGATGGATTATTGCTGTGACTTTGCATCACTATGATCTTGTTTATGTTACTAACAGCCTGCAATTTTACATGGAATTCCTAGCTTTTCCTCTTTTTACAATCATCTATGACAGGTTTACTGTTGTTAAAACAAATGGTCACACATGCCATTTTGTTTTTACTGTCCTTTTAAACTGGTTTTCTAAAGGCACAATTTATCTTGACTTATCCTATGCATGCACCACTGGTTCATATTAACACCTTCTATATGCTACTCATTGGTCTTCTATGTGTCATCTTAGTTCATGCACGCATAACCGATACTGAAGTTAGGCTCTCTGTAGCGAATGAGGAGATTCTTCTGACGAACGAGGTAAAAGAACACTCTCTGTAATATAACAGCTTGTGTACAATGGTTATATAATGAATAAGCTGCAGCAGTTAAAATTAAAAGGAAACCAATACAGCCAGTCCAGTTTTCTTCATTGGTGGACGTATAGGATTGTTTAAGTTCCTTAAGGGGAACCACAGCCTGCATTTTTTTCTGGCTAAGTGGAAAAGATGGAGGCACCATCCTTCAACTTCATAGTTTTGCAGTGTTAAAATTTGACAACAATTCCCTTGGCCACATACATGAATGATCAAATATATTCTTCCTGGTTTAACTTAATGTGTTGCTGCAGAATTGCATTATTGGGGGTGATGTAAGTGAAGAAAATCCAGTTACTGCGGTGTTCAGCCTCCATTGCCAGAGCGCAATCATGAAAGCGTCGCATCTGACAAGCAGGGTGTGGTTACTCCACTCCAATTCTTCACTTCCATTTTGCATGCTGAATTTCCCTGTTGGTGCACTGGGTAACCTCATGTTTCACTTTCCCTCACCTGAAGATGGTGATGAAACTTGACAAGTAGTTGTACTACTAGTCTAAAGTAGCCAACTCCGTTATGACTTCTGTTCTCAAATCAGATTTTAATGATGATGTGAGAATTAATCGCAAGTGTAAAAATCACCAACAAAAAGGATGTTGTGAGAGATCTTGAGATGTACTAAGTTTGACATGGATATATAGTTGTGCTAAGTTTGACATGAATATATAGACGGTTTCAATCATTAAAATACATTGTTGAATCATTCTAATAAAAGATGTGTGCACTTTTCAAATCTTTAACGTAGAAAAAAGAAAAAAAAAAAAAAAATCTTTAACGCGTGGAGGCTATAGTCTCATGCATATGCCCCTAGGTCTTGCGTTTAGGGAGCTGCATACATATTATATTTTTCTGAAATCTTTCGGGTACGCAACTGCCTACCCAATACATGGCTAGATACGCTACTGATGCTAAGTTTGACATGAATATATAGACGGTTTCGATAATTAAAATACATTGTTGAATCATTCTAATAAAAGATGTATGTGCTTTTCATATCTTTAACGTAGAAAAAAGAAGATATTAATTGAGAAAATATATCTTTAACGCTTAAAGGCAAGTCAATGTGGTTGCTTGGAATGTTGATTTGAAACTTTTCTTAGTAATAGTAGTTCACTTTTTAAATTTTTTTTATTTTATTCAAAGATTATGCTATTCAAAGGGTACAGCCGCGCGGCTATACTCTCGGAACAGAAAAGTACAGCCACACGGTGTACTCTTAAAATATCCTTTCTAAAATTTTGTTTTTTATTAATTAAATAATATCTTAGCCTTATTTAAATACTTTCATTAGTACTGAATAATTAGTGGTAAATATTTTAATAAAAATCCTAGGAATTTAATTTTAGTACCCAAATATATTAGTATTCTAAAAATGAATTTTAGCCTCGAAACTTAAATATAAGTCACAGTGTGATTGGATAATATCAGCTGCTTGTTGGAGTTTGATTGAAATACATGAACTTGAGCCCCACATTGGAAAAGAAGAGAAAGTACCTACTCCTTAGTAGGCTTATGGTTGGGGTTCGAGGCTTGAGAAAGGTTTTGGAACAATTTTGGAAGCTAGGTTTTTAGTTCGAGACTTGAATTTACACAAACTAATTTTGTGAAAATAAAAATTTAAAACAAAGTCCAAATTTTTTTTACTATTTATTAAGTAATTTATGAAATGAATATTTTGTAAATAACTTTGAAAAAAAAAATTTAATCACCCGTTGAAAAAATAATTTTGTAAATATTGGTTTCTTAGTAATAGTTGTTCGTTTTTTTCCCTCTAACAATTCCGCCTCTTCTTCCTATCTTTTCTTTTTGTGAGTAAAATTGTTTTTCGTATTTAAAAAAGATTATTTTGCGTTTTTGACGACAGAAAAGATATTAGCTTTGTTGTCTATCATTTTAGGAAGTGCCGTGCACGTGATCTTTGAAAGAGGAGAGTGGACGGAAATGGCAAATGCCAACACGAAAAAAAATACACCAGATTTGATTTCCACGTGGACCCCACCAGATAAAACTCCAAAAATACCTCCCTCTCTCTTAACATGTGGCGGGCTGCATTGCCAATATTCTATATATATTTCATTTATTGGATGGTATACTAGTCACATGATATACCTGAAACACCCAAAAATTACTCCCTCCGACTTTGAAAATATTTTTTCATCCACGTATTGAACACGTGACCAATCAAACATATTATTATCCATGTATTTGTAAAAGATAATTGTGCTCACCATTTTTATTGTTTTATTATGACATGATTCACGATAATTTTTTTTATTCAGTATTTTCATTTTAAATCATGTTTGGGGTCCCAGTTTAATTTCGTACATACTGCCATGATTTCAAAGTCAACTCATTAGAGATATCTATACACCGATCAACTTGAATAAAATTATTCTCATATGCAAACGTCTGTACAGATAAATAAACAAATATGAAAGAAAATATGGAGGAGTATTAGAAAATAGATTAAAAGTCACTTTTGGTCCATGTAGTTTTAATTTTGTCAATTGTACCCTTGTAGTTTCATAATTATAACAATTTAAGGACAAGTCACAAATTCTGTCAATTTCTTTCACGGAGTAAAGGATATTTTCGTCCATTCTTGACATTTGTCTAATCCTTAGGTTGTCTTCAATCCAAGCCCTTGACAAATTTCCCCAAATCTTGCAACATAAAACCAAGTTTTGGAAGAGCCCCAAATCTTACACCATGACCAAGTTTTCTAATTGGTTATGACGTTTAAATGACATAAATAGACACAAATACCCCTAACTTCGTGAAAAAAATTGACGAAATTTGTGATTGGTCCTTAAATTGCTACAGTTATGAAACTACAAGGGCACAATTGACTGAATTAAAACCATAGAGACCAAAAGTGACTTTTGCCCTAGAAAATACATAACATCTGCATAAAGAGAAATTTTTCACATAACTAAACTCAACGATTCACTGGCATTACCTTAAAAAATTCAGAATAATCTTTAAGGTTTCCTTTTCAGGCAGTTTATAGTGCCTAATTAACCCCATTTTCTATTATTTGTTAGTGATTCTCAACGTTTCTTAGGGCTTATTCATTTTCAAGTTTTATATATATGCTATAATAAATTAATATGACAATTTACGTTAATTATAACTTAATTTTCTGACATATATAAGATTGCTTTGTTGTTCGGTTTCAAGGATCAATTAGGCTTATTTAAATATTTTATTTTATTTTATTTTAAGGATTGTCACAGCTGTTTCTCTGCATATCATTAGTTTGTGTTTGGCAATATATTATTGTGTATCAGGGAGTGTAATTTCATAAATTATCTGTATCTCTTTTCCTAATGTATATGTTCTAATCTTTCCCTTTGTTTATTATATCTATACTTGTGAATGGAATCTCAGGAACTCAGCAAGTCAGGCACTCTGAAATGGCATTGATTGGAGTTCTCGTCGTCAGATAACCAGCTATTTAAATACCAAGTGATTGTTGGGATGGGAGAGTTTAGACGTCACGTTTACGCCGATAGCGGTACTTGCCAATACTTCTTGAAAGCCCTTTCTATTATTCTGATTTGTTCATTCTGAAAAATATAGCTCTCAGTTACTGATCTTCGTTACTATACCCTTGGTATAACTAAGCATTAATATCCTATTTAAAGTACTAAGTAAATAGCCTATTAAAATATCAAGAGCTGCGGCTATACTCTTGATAACAGAAAAGTACAAACGCCGCCCGGCTGTACTCTTAGAATTTCCTTTTTTATTAATTAAATAGTATCTTAGCCTTAGTTAAATAGTTTCATTAGTAGTGAATAATTAGTGTTCAATATTTTAATAAAAATCCTAGAAATTTAGTTTTAGTTCCCAAATATTTTAATATTCCAAAATTATATTTTAGCCTCGAAACTTAAATTCAAGTCACAACGTGATTAGATAATATCAGCTGCTTGTTGGAGTTTGATTAAAATACATGAACTTGAGTCCCACATTGGAAAAGAAGAGAAAGTATCTACTCCTTAGTAGGCTTATGGTTAGGGTTCAAGGCTTGAGAAAGGTTTTGGAACAATTTCAGAAGTTAGGGTTTTTGGTTCGAGACTTAAATTTATCCAAACTAATTTTGTGGAAAGAAAAATGTAAAACAAAGTCCACAAAAAAAAAAACACTATTTATTAAGTAATTTATGAAATGAGTAAAATGTTTAAACATTCACTAAAGAAATAATAATTAAACATAATTATCCATTAAAGTAATTAAAAAGACTAAGATATTACTTAATTATATATATTAAACTAAAGAAGGCGGCCAAAAAATAAAAGTAAAGAACCTAATTTATTCTCATGACGAAATTTCGTCGACACATGTCTATTCCGGCAAAATTTGCTGGATTAGACTTACCCCGAAGAAATTTTGTCGGCAAATGTGAATTTCGTCGGGACAAGTCTAATTCTACAAATTTCGCCGGGATATACCTGTGTCGACGAAACTTCGTCGAGAGAGATTTTATTTAAAAATAAATATAAAATTAGTAGCTTTTAGGTAAACAAATTTTTATTTTAAATTTTATTTTTAGTAATTAAATAATATCTTAGACTTATTTAATTATGGCGTAACTTATTATCAATAAATAACCTATTGTAAAAATATTTGTGTAAGTATTTCTTTCTTAAAAAATCAATTTATTTTCACATTTTCTCTTCTAACAATTCAGCCCTCTTCCTATCTTAACTTCTATTATAAGTAAAATTGTTTCATTTTTTTAGGAACATTAGTAAAATTGTTTTTTCGTTTTTAAAAAAGATTATTTTGCGTTTATGACGACAGAAAAGAGGATGTATATTTAGCTTTGTTTTCCTATCATTTGCCTATCCTTTTAGGAAGTGCCGTGCACGTGATGCTTTAAAAAAGAAAAGAGAGTGACGGAAATGGCAAATGGCAGCATGCACCAGATTTGATTTGTATTTCCACGTGGACCCCGCGTGAACCTGATAAAAAAACTCAAAATCCCCTTCCCTCGCTCTCCTCCGTCGTTGAATATCTTTGCTGAGTTTGCAACTCTGCGTCCTTGTCTTTAAAAAGAATATCCTCAGGCATATATAGTGGCTCAAATACAAATATACAAATATCAACACTTTTTATTTATATATTTTAAAAAATCCAAATTAATATCACCACTTCAAATCTTCAAGGGGCATTTCAATAAAAGAAAGAAAATATTCACACACTAGAATTCCTTTATTCTTTGTAAATGTAAGAAGAGAAAAATAATAATAAAAAAGAAGCGTTGCATTATAAAAATTAAACTTTTATATAACCCCATATTCTTTTTTTGCCCAATAATCTTTCAAAATATTTCTTTAATTCGGGTTACTTTTAAAACTTAAAAAACAAAAAGGAAAATAAATATTGGTTGGTATCTCTTTTCTGAAACTTCAAAGAATTGCATATTTGGATTACGTTAATTAGCTAATGTGCAGTATGCTGATCTATGTATATTTGAGTTCGAGTTCGATGTATCATTATCCGTTAAAAGAATTTAGTTAAATTCTTTCTTTAGAAGATTTACTCTTTTTCATAATATTAATAATCTTATTGAAAGGGGATATAATTGTCATGTATGGAAATAAAAGAGTTTTGACAAATTTTAGAATTTCTTTTTCGTCCCAACAAATTTTAAAATCTAGCGAGAGATGTGTTAGGTACGTACGTGTGTGGATATAAGGAGACAAAATAGGGTGTATTTTCCTTGCCCGAAAAAATCAAAAAAAGAGGGCGCTTTATAGAATCTTCCCATTTTTTTAACAAAAAATTTATTTATTTATTTGGTTATTTTTAATTCGTCGCGAGGACGGAGGCATGTTTACATTTTCCGACTTTCCAAACAGGGAGAGAGAGAGGAGGCAGTAGACTAGTAGAGAGAGAGAGAGAGAGAGAGAGAGAGAGTGTGGAGCTCAATTTCATTTCATTGCTTCTCTCAGACTGGGCCGAACTGCTGCTCACAAAACGACGACGTCGATTGGTTCTCAGTTCCGTCATTTTCCTTTCAAACTCCGCCTTTGGATTTCTCAGCTCTTTCCCCCAATTTGGCTCTTCCCGATCGGTTAGTCCGCCTCATGCACTCACTTGCATTTACATATACGTCTTCGTATACACTGTACATGTGTGTTTGTCTGCTTCTCTTTTTTGTTTTTGAAACTAATTTGTATTCTGATTATTCTCTCTCTGTGTGTTTCTATGTTTAGGTATGCATACATCTGTGTATATGAGTTTGTATTGGATTTTGTTAATGGAAATGAACTTACGTGTGTGTGAATTTATGCATGTTGTGCGCGTACATGTGTACGGACGTGTTTGATGGGTTTTAGGGTTCGAGCTAGCTATTTGTTATGAATCTACGATTGGATTAAGCGATGTTGATGTGTTTTCACTTATAGTATATTGAATTTATTTTTATCAGGTGTTTGTCTAAAAGTCAGTGAGAAATGAGAGTGTGCAATGTGATGCTGATTGCGATTATAGACATTTGAGTGGTTTGTGGAGGCTGTTCATCAAATATGGATCTTGCGTGTAGTTTTCGGCAGCCTAATGTGTTATGTGGCAGTGAAGGGGCAGGTTATAAAAATTTGAACCGCTTCGATTCACCCATTATCTTTAGGAGTAAAGATGTTAGTTGCAGCTTTCTGGGTAATTCGAGAATTGTTGTGAAAGCATGTTCCGGGAAGAGGGTGAAGAGAACTGTTTGTTTTAGTGGTTGTAGGATTTCACGTTTGGCTTACAGAGAAAAAACCGATGATCATCTGTGGAATTTGAATCTGAAAATGCCTTTATCTTGTAGCTTTGGTAATGTTGTTAAAGGGTCAAGAGCAGTTTGGTGGTCGCAGTGTCAGAGTAATGACTCGTTAGCATACGTTAATGGAAATGGTCGGAATGTAGAATATGTAGAAGGTCATGATGAGAGCTCAGGAGTTGGGTCTGTTCATGGTGCTGAGTTGAGTGGTTCCAAAGAAGAGGATGGACATGAAGAACAAAAAGAAGGGTCAGAGGCACCTATTTTGGATGAAATGAGGGAATTGCTGCAAAATGCTATGAAAGAATTGGAAGCTGCGCGACTTAATAGTACCATTTTTGAAGAAAAGGCTCAAAAAATATCAGAAGCTGCGATATCCCTGCAGGATGAAGCAGCAAATGCTTGGAATAATGTTAATTCAACGCTTGATACTATACAAGAGATCGTGAATGAAGAGTGTGTTGCGAAAGAAGGTGTTCAGAAAGCAACAATGGCTCTTTCATTAGCAGAGGCAAGGCTTCAGGTGGCATTAGAATCTTTAGAGGTTGCAAAAAGAGGGACCGATTCACCGGAAATTTTACAAGAAAGTGATGGGGAACATGATTGTGAAGCAGAAGAAAAAACACTTTTGGTTGCCCAGGAAGATATTAAGGAATGCCAGGCAAATTTGGCCAACAGTGAGGTAGAGTTAAGGCGCTTACAAAGTAAAAAGGAGGAGTTGCAGAAGGAAGTGGACAGGTTGAATGAGGCTGCAGAGAAAGCACAGCTGAATGCTTTGAAAGCAGAGGAGGATGTAACGAACATAATGCTTTTGGCAGAGCAAGCTGTTGCTTTTGAACTTGAGGCTGCACAGCGTGTGAACGATGCAGAAATTTCATTACAAAGAGCAGAGAAATCTATCTCCAATTCAATTGCTGATACCACAGAAAACAACCAAGGGCAGGTGTTGAGTGATGATGCCACTCTGGAGGAAGAGGAAAAGGTAGTCCAAGGAAGTTCTGCTGAGATTATTGTTGAAAGGGATAGAGATGTGGCAGTTGATGGTGATTTGTTGGCTGTCAAGCCTCTACCAGATAGCTCTTCTGACAAAATCAGCCTGAGTTTTGAAGACGCGAATCAATCTGTTGATTTGAGTGATCATGAGAATGGAAAGTTAAATTTAGATTCCCTTAAAGAAGCTGAAGTAGAAGCTGACAAGTCAAAGAATATGGTTCAAACTAAAAAGCAGGAAACTCAGAAGGATTTGCCTAGGGAGAGTTCACCGTCAAATGCTCCCAAGACATTATTGAAGAAATCTTCTCGTTTCTTTTCTGCTTCTTTCTTCTCTTCTGCAGATGGGACTCCAACATCAGTTTTCCAGGGTCTGATGGAGTATGCAAGGAAGCAATGGCCCAAGCTGGTTGTCGGGATCTTCCTATTTGGAGTGGGGTATGTATTGTTGTTTATATTTGTTCTTTCATTTATTGTTGCCCCTCTTTTTGCTCCCCTCTAGTGTCAGAATTCTGCGCTGAAAGATTTATCAGGTATTTTCTGACTACATTTGTGTTTCTGCTCTATGTTAATCAATATTCTGGATGACATACCTGGATTTTCTGTGGAAATCTGGGGGAAAAGTTGTACGCGTTTCCTCTGCATCTACTGTGTTTCAGGAGATGCCTAAAGAACTATACCAGGACTGGGATAAACATGATAACCTGTTAAAATACAAATTATGAAATTCCAAAACTTTCCCAGTAAAAGTTTTCCTTTGTTGGTTACAAATTGCCATGGGAACATGATTGTATAATGAGTCATTGATTAATAGCTTCTGAAAGTGTTCCCTTCCACTACAAATCATGAAAGCAGCTGCTACTTTGTCACCGGGATGCATCTTTTTATTTATTTATTATTATTATTTTTTAATACAGCTCTTCTTCCTTTGTTCTTTCAAAATGGCTTTCTGTTAAAGTTTTTCCTGCTCTTATTATTAAATTGTTTTTTCGGGTGTACGATTTGCCTTCCTTTGATCTCAAGATGCTGAAATTTATCACAGGCTCACCTTTTATACTAATCGAGCAGAAAGGGCCGCACAACTGATACAACAGCCAGAAGTCACGACCACTAGTATTGAAGAAGTTTCCTCAAGTGCTAAGCCTCTAGTTCGAGAATTACAGAAACTTCCTAGAAGAATTAAAAAACTAATTGATATGCTTCCACATCAAGAGGTATGTTCCAACATAATTTTGCTCCTGGTCTAACATGTATCTTTCTACTTTCTCATTTAATCTATCTTTTTCTCAGGTGAATGAGGAGGAAGCCTCTCTCTTTGACATGTTATGGTTATTGTTAGCAAGTGTGATATTTGTGCCTGTATTTCAAAGGATTCCTGGAGGTAACTGAATCTCTATACCTTTAATATCTATTTCATGCTTGGTTGTTTTGTTTTCCATTTCAAATGTAGATAGGTGCATGGTATTTTCTGTCTTGGTTACAGAGTTGCATTGCTTTACAAGCTTTTAGAGTATGAACCATAATGTTCAGAGTTCCACCAAACACTAGACAATTACTAAATATACTAGCTATAGGTCTTTTACTGTTTCTTTTTTACTTGCTTTGCTTGTCCTATGTCCTTTCTAATTATGATCAAGACTTGCACTTATCCAATTTTTATACCACATCAATCTAAAATCCTTGGCCCTCATTACACTTTCTTGAACTTAGCTAGAATAAGTTTCATTAAGAAAATAATTCTATGGATTTGATGAGAAGTTGACAAAATTTGTTGTGAATCCTTTCCGCACCACACCATCATCTGTTCTATGGTTCTGAACTACCTGGGCCTAAATATTGTGTATCTGAGATTTATGATGCCATTTAACTGATGGGTGTCATCTGTATGCTGCTATCTTTAGGCAGTCCTGTTCTTGGGTACTTAGCTGCTGGCATCTTGATTGGGCCTTATGGCCTCTCTATCATTCGTCATGTACATGGGACAAAGGCAATTGCTGAATTTGGAGTTGTTTTCTTACTGTTCAACATTGGCCTCGAGGTGGACTCTATAAATTGGATATATTGCTATTCTACGTTTGCATTTCATCTTCAATTTGATGAAAGAATTATATGCTTGATCTGAATTACAATGAGGAAAATTAACAAGAAGACTTTGGCTTTGCATTTTTTAGCTTTCTGTTGAAAGGTTGAGTTCCATGAAGAAATATGTCTTTGGATTGGGCTCTGCTCAGGTGATTTTCTCATATTCATTTCGTCCTGGCCATTATTAAGATTTTATCATTATTATATGTTATTAATAATTAAGTTTGCTATTGAATTCTTAATATGCATAATGAATGCAGGTTTTGGTGACAGCTATTGTGGTTGGTGTGGTTGCTCATTATGTTTGTGGGCTGCCTGGTCCTGCTGCAATTGTAATTGGCAATGGCCTGGCTTTGTCATCCACTGCAGTTGTTCTGCAGGTAATGGTTATGGGATGATTATTATACAAGCATCTATAATTCTATTGATTACTCGTTCGAAAAGTAAATAAATAGGTAGATAGATGGTGAAATACAAGCCTCTTATATTTGAGTATCTGGATACCTTCAATACCTCCTTTGAGAAAGGGGTGTGGGGTGTGAATGTTCAATTTAAGGGAGCCTTCTTCATGTGAACAGCAGCTCACCATAACATTTTAATCATTGATAATTTGTGGGTTAGAGGCGGAATATGGATGAATAGGTATTATTTGTGTCGAGGGCAGCAGGGCAGTACAAAAGGTTGTTTACATTCTTCTGCATTGTTCAGTGGCTTCATAATATGGGGTTTTATCCTATCTTTAGTATTTATCAGGATATACCTAGCTCAATTTGTTTCATTGGGTTGGCAAGCTCAGTTTGTTAAAAAAAATTGAGTATGTAGGAAATTGTTCTTTATGTGTAAATTCTGGTGTGGTGGTCAGAGTTGTACAGAAGAGCAAGAAACATCCTAGGGAAGAGTTACAGGAATCTTATTTAAGGATGTTGATTGAGTGGATGACAAAGATATTGGGTTTTTCTTTTTCTTCTGCTCTAGATTTCTTTTTTTTATCTGTGTTTTAATCTCTCCATGTTATATATGGGTTGTGTACATGTGTTGCATTTCGCATGTTTCTCCCAATTAGTTTTTTCTATAAGACTGCAAAAGCTTCTAATGGATATTCTTTTGTACTTATTTTTCAGGTCTTGCAAGAGCGGGGTGAGAGCACGTCACGCCATGGCCGTGCTACGTTTTCTGTCTTACTTTTCCAGGTCACTTTGAATTTTCAAAAATATATTAAGGCTCAATTGGTTTCAACAGAAATCATTTTCTGGAAATTGACATACATTTTAAGGTCAAACTAAGAGTCTGTGGTCATCTTGATTCAACTGAACATCTAGACTCATGCTGACACATAGATCCATGCTTTATGAGTCTTTGGGTTTGCATCTTTACAGTGGGCAATTATTGTAGGGTGATCAGCATCAGCTATGCATAATGCGTAGTTCCACCCATAAGCTCCTTCGTTATTAGTGCCCTGCTACATACAGCAAATAAGTATCAGAGTTTTAAATTTAACGCGTGGTTAAGTGAAGTTGATGGTTATGTGTGCTGATTCTTGATAATTAAATTGCAAGCTGTTCCATCATCCATATTATTTATTCCCGTTTTACAAATCTTGGACCTAAATTAGTTACACACCTTACTTTTGGTTATTTTTCAGGATTTGGCTGTTGTGGTTTTGCTAATACTTATACCTCTCATTTCACCAAATTCATCAAAAGGAGGGGTAACATTACTTTTGCTCTCTTGAAACTCTTTCTATACATACATACATACATTTATATATACATATACATACATACATACATACATATATATATATATATATTATATCTCCATAAGTCAAACCTGAGCTTTCGGTTTCTTTTTTGTTTGATTTACAGTTCAATGCCAGTATTTTGACCACTTGATTCAAATAAAAAATAGTGCAGTCTGTACGTATTTTTGTTGTGCTAAGTAACTTCATCTGCTACCGTTCAGATTGGTTTTCAAGCCATTGCTGAAGCACTTGGACTTGCTGCTGTAAAGGCAGCAGTTGCAATCACAGCCATAATTGCAGGTGGACGCTTGGTAAGTCTTTTTTACATCTAAAGGTTTTCAGAATTATGTCAATGAGATGGTTGAATTCCTAGAACTTAAAAATACTTTTAGTTTTTGGCCAGAACTAAGAACTTGTTTAGTGTGAAGAACTAGTTGAGTACTTGACACAGTTTCATTTTTATAATATTTTATGTTTGGAATTCTTTCCCAAGCGTCAGTTACATTTCTTTTGTCTTATTTATTTATTTTTATTCATGGGAGGGGGAGCACATTTATCAAACTTTTGCCATGAGCATGGTGTAAAGTGCTCTGCCACTTGAGCTACAAGCCCCCACACATCTGTTTTGCCTATTAAGGTTGGGAAGTGACATATGGTTAAGTGTTTTAGATGGCGTTACTAGTATAGAACTTTGATCAGAACCTTGATGCTAAACTATGTTCTCTTAGAATAAAGGGCCTGGCGGAGGCCAAAAATATTTTTCATATTGCTTGAGAAAACAATTTTGAAATGTTTTCATCTTTTTAACAAGCTCTCCTTTTGTTCTCATCTGCTTTTAAGATTCAAGTTTGTGCCTTGAGCCTAATGTTTCCTTTTTGGGGTTTGCAGCTGCTTCGACCAATTTATAGGCAAATTGCAGAAAATCAGAATGCAGAAATATTTTCTGCCAATACACTGCTTGTTATTCTAGGAACAAGTCTTCTAACTGCCAGGGTATGTTCTGCATTATTTGTTTATTTTTATTTTTATTTTTTGGTCATTCCTTAGAGTTAGTAATATTTTTTCGTTTCTTGAACAGGCTGGACTATCCATGGCACTCGGAGCATTTTTGGCTGGTTTGCTTCTTGCAGAAACTGAATTTTCTTTGCAGGTTGAGTCAGACATTGCTCCATATCGTGGTCTTCTATTGGGCCTCTTTTTCATGACGGTATGTGCTTTATGATGGCAATTTTTTGTGAGAGAGAGAGGACCTGCACTATCTCAAAAATACTTTTTGTTATTGAAAAATAACCTCTTACAAAACCCTCTGAGGACCTCCACTATCTCAAAAATACTTTTTGTTATTGAAAAATGACCCCTTACAAACCCTCCGAGAGCGCACACATGCCTTTAATTGACTGGGACGTCAATCCATGACTTTCTTAGCATTTCTTCCCATACCACCTCAAGCAGTTTTAACAAAAATATATGTACCGTATAGTGAGTCTTAAATTGTCACTCTTTATGTGATGTTTGATGATCTTCCAGCTCGTCAGCATCAGCTGTCTTATTTCTTCAAATGGCTTTTCTTGTGGATTTTCAATACAATATGTATGATATTATCAATTAATAATTGTAGCATTGAGTAGGATGTTACTTGAGTTCTTGACTTGGAAGTTGTTTCTAACTTTAGTCAACTGATACTGTCAGCCTATTGATATTAGAATGTTGCCCCTATATCTGCAATTTGTAACAACCATTTTGTGGGTTTTCAGGTTGGAATGTCTATTGATCCAAAGCTTCTTGTTTCAAACTTCCCGGTTATAGCTGGAACATTAGGACTCCTTATTGGTGGCAAATCCTTATTGGTTGTTTTAATTGGCAAAATTTTCGGAGTTTCAATAATATCTGCAATAAGAGTTGGTCTTCTTCTTGCTCCTGGTGGAGAATTTGCATTTGTTGCTTTTGGTGAAGCTGTTAATCAGGTTTGCTTCGTTTAGCCATCCTTACTGTTTGTGAGATTTACTGGTTTGCATTTTAACAACTACAAGGCTTTACTAAATTTTATATGGTCTCATTGGTGTTTTGCTTTCAAACATGCAAATGTGGTAGCGGATACTATGCCTTCTTTTAACGCATCTCATAGGTGTTAACCAATATTAAAAATCTAGTTTCCCAATGCTAAATTGCTCAGGTAAAAGCATTGGTTTAACCGAATGTTGTTTTTATTAATTGATGACTCATTGTTTTAACTGAATACTAAATAAAACACATTTCTCTTCATCTGCAAAGAATTCTCAATGTGAAAACACAGAGATAATAGGCTGATCTTTAACAAGAAAAAAGAGTGGATCCAGAGGGTCCCACATGAATTGGTTTATTTTAAAAAAGCCTTGTTATTTGGAAGCTCTATCTTCTTGGTTGTAATTGATACTAAAAATTAGTCAACTATTTTGCTAGTTGGTGTCATATGCAGCTTAATGTCTTAGCCATTCTGCAATGTTGCTTGTAGAAGTATCATGCTAATTGAGTAAGCTGCAGGGAATAATGTCTCCTCAATTATCGTCTTTGCTCTTCCTTGTCGTGGGAATTTCAATGGCCATCACTCCATGGCTAGCTGCTGGCGGCCAGTTAATTGCATCTCGTTTTGAGGTGCATGACGTTCGAAGTTTACTACCCGTTGAGAGTGAGGTAAAATGCCTGATGAAGAATGTACTATTATGACTGATGCTCTGCCAGGACTAATTGCTGAAAAGTATTGTTGCCCACCCAGAAAATTCTTTTAATTAAGAAATTTCGGCAACAGTAATTTTCCTTATTTTATTAAAAACTCGGTTAGCACATCATAACTGCAGCTATCCATATGGTATCTGTTAATTTTTAACTTCTAATATCCATGTTGTGTTAGAAATGATATCAAAATATTTTTTCATTTATCTTTTTAGTTAATGTTTACTGATAATCTTGGTATCTCTTGGCTTAATTATATTTCCAGACAGATGATTTACAAGGTCATATAATCATCTGTGGATTTGGACGAGTTGGCCAGGTTGTAAAAGTTTTCAGCTTTTGTCATACACTTGGTTTGAAATCTTAGCCAAGCCTGTGCATGTATTGTAACAGTTGTAATTTGTTTTTTCCTCTCTTTTTCTTCTCAGATAATTGCACAGCTTCTTTCAGAGAGACTAATTCCGTTTGTAGCTCTTGATGTGAGGAGGTAATCTTGAAGATGTTTCATAATTTTTCATTGTAATTGATTTTTCTATTATTACTAGCTCTGGATGGCTGTATGTTAGTCTCATGTGTATTTTACAACTACATGTTAGTCTAGCTTGTATGTACATTTCAATGAATGGTTTTTGGAGTTTATTTGTGTTCTCTTCGTCAGCACTAAGGACATGATGACTATAAAAAATGTAAACAACGTGGCCTGACAATCTTTGGAATGGTTTCTGAAGATTGCAATTCATAACATCTCATTAACATGTTCTTTGTTGTTCAGTGATAGAGTGGCAGTTGGACGTTCTCTAGACGTTCCAGTCTATTTTGGAGATGCTGGTAGTCGAGAGGTATGTATGATAAGTTAAAAGTATAGTTTTATCATATGCAGGTTTAGTGTATGACATGCTTTCTACCCCATGAATAGGTGCTCCACAAAGTTGGTGCTGAACGAGCATGCGCTGCAGCCATCACTTTAGATTCTCCTGGTGCAAACTATAGAACTGTCTGGGCTCTAAGCAAGTATTTCCCAAACGTGAAAACTTTTGTTCGTGCACATGACGTTGATCATGGCCTTAATTTGGAGAAGGCTGGGGCTACAGCGGTAATATTTTAATGCCTGTTCTTACTTTGCTCTCTGTTGACTGCACCTGTCTGAAGCAATCCCTATATTTAATGGAGTAGAATATCTAATGACTAATGAGTGGCTTAAAAATTGGAATGCTTGCATATTATTTATCTCTTATAGATTGCATTCATGAGAATTTGGCTCACTCTCAAGCAACTTACAGGTTGTCCCAGAGACCTTGGAACCGAGTCTGCAGTTGGCAGCAGCTGTTCTTGCTCAGGTGAATTACTTAATTGTCAATATCTTATCTCTTCATAAGATTGCCCGACCTTCGAGATTCTGTTTGTTGTATTGTGTTAAAACTTATTCAATAGCTTTGCACACATTCTTTTCTTGTTTTCAACTTGAGATTGCAGTTCTTATTGTTTTATTTATTTTTCTCCCAAAGATAATCGTGACATTGTTCTTGGTTGGAAGTCTCTAAGATTGTCGTCTCTTCGTATTTATATCCTGTTCTTGTTCAGGCTAAACTACCCATGTCAGAGATTGCAGCAACCATCAATGAATATAGGTCCCGCCACCTTGCTGAGCTAACTGAGGTGCTTGACATTCCCTTTTATTTTATTTTTTAACACAACATATTATTACAATTTCAGTTGTGGCTTTGCGCCTGATACTTGGGATCTTCAAATTTATGTTTTTCTCTGCAGTTATGTGAAACGAGCGGAAGTTCTCTTGGCTACGGATTCTCTCGAATGATGAGTAAACCCAAACCTCCGTCTTCCGATTCTACGGATGAGAACCAATTCACCGAAGGAACACTGGCTATATAAAAAATGCCCAATTGTAAACACAGCAAAAAGGAAAATGTAGAAACGGCGTAAGCACTGTATAGCAGATTACTTCCATTTTGGTTGGACCCAAAAAGAAAAAGATTCATCTTCCATCTTCTATTGGGTATAAGTTGTACAGAAAATACACTGAAGAGGCAATCAATAGCAAACAGCTGACTCTGACGACCCTTTTTGTTGGATAAACTTTGTTGAATCTTTTGTTCTTGATGAATCTTTGTCTAAAGGCAGGCAGAAGACTCAGCCTATCATTTGTTTTGGGCTATGTTTGGGTCTATGGTGTAGGAAAATATCATAAAATTTCAAATCTTCTCTCATGTTTTCCTTGTATTTTGAATGGGTGATTTGGGAAAAGTATCTCCCATCTGACTTTTTGTTCATTGGAAGTTTGGAATGAATCTTGGAATGGAGTGGACGTTCTTTTAAAATCACCACTTAGTTGTTTGCTTTACATATAATCTAATTGGGCAGCGATTTACATATAATCCTTACTTCGACCATTTGCACTATTAAACTGAATATTTTTACATTTCTGCACTAGAGGATTGTATGAGATTTGTTAAAAGAGGAGTGTTAAAATCACTATTCATAAGATGACCAAAGAAATTCCCGTATTCATAATTTATTCGTAATCACTTGAATTATAACTCTCGTAGAACTTTGTAATATTTCTAACAATGTTAAATTGCTAACAGGGTCTAGTCCAGTTAGAAGTGTAAGAACCCAAAACAAAATATCTTAAAAAGAAGAAAATATCTCAAAAGTAAAGAAAATATCTTCTTGCAAAAAGACAATTTTGCCCTCGCATTATTTAATGGGGAAAAATTTGACTTTTTGATCGAGAAAAATTTGGGAATTTTTAGAGTGTTCGGATCCCCTGCTACATTTCTTCGAATATATAGAAGCCCATGAATTAACCCTTAGCAAAATTATGCTTTCTACCATGCTTTGGTGTTTTTTGAGTGACTGATTAGTGTCACAGACTAGGTTTGATTTTTGTTCTTGGGCAAATGGGAATTGTTTTATTGCATTAACTGTTTGGTGGTCACATTACAAATCCTTGATAGATATTGATTATTCCAACATTACTCAGCAATTTCTCTAATTTGTTCAATGAAATTTTCTATACTGTAGTTAACAGATACTGGTCGATTTTACAGCTTCATTGGCAACTGAAACACCGGCTAAAGTGATTGATGGAAAATCAGTTGCGAAGGAAATCAGAGATGAGATCAATGCTGAAGTGGCGAGAATGAAGGATGCAATTGGAATTGTTCCGGGTTTAGCAGTTATTCTTGTCGGGGACAGGAAGGACTCTGCCACTTATGTGCGCAACAAGAAAAAAGCTTGTGATTCTGTCGGGATTAATTCATTCGAAGTGCGTTTGCCAGAGGATTCCACAGAACAAGAAGTGCTCAAATTCATCTCGGGCTTCAATGATGACTCCTCAGTTCATGGCATCCTTGTTCAGTTACCTCTGCCTCCTGTATGCTTTTAAATTTGAATTTTGCTTTCCCTTTGTGAAATTATGTTGCAATGAGAATATAACTAACAAGTTGTTTTGAAGGCATAACTTGCATAAGTCTTCAAGCTCTTCTATTCATCCATTTTAGCCAATGCTCTCTTTTAGCAAATAGAGAACTGTTGGGTCATGTAGGTGCATGTTTTAGCTTCTGAAGAATGATTCACTCTATAGTTTGTTGTAGATGAATATTTGTTGTTTCTTGAAGAGTTCATTATGTACATGCCTTTACGTACTTAGCTATGAATTAGGTAAGCGTATGTTTGGTTGCCCTTGTATCTTTCATCCCTTAAACCTCAAGTTGTCAGTAAAACATGATCTATGGATCATTATGATCATGACCATGTACATGTATATGAATGTACATTTTATTAGATTTACAGTTGTTCTCTCATGATTTATTATGACTAAACAATCTAATTGTTTTCATGTGTATGTTACCAGCATATGAATGAGCAAAACATCTTAAATGCTGTTAGCATTGAGAAAGATGTGGATGGGTTTCACCCGCTAAATATTGGTCGTCTTGCCATGCGTGGAAGGGACCCCTTGTTTGTGCCTTGTACACCAAAAGGGTGCATAGAGTTGTTGCATAGGCATGGTGTACCTATCAAAGGAAAGAGAGCAGTTGTAATTGGACGGAGCAATATTGTTGGGATGCCAGCTGCTTTATTGCTGCAGGTGACAATCGTTTGCCCCAGTAGTAATTTACTTATTTGTGTTCATGAGTTAAACTTGATTTTTGAATGTTGGTAGAGGGAAGATGCTACAATCAGTATAGTCCATTCCCGAACCAAGAATCCTGAGGAGATCACAAGACAAGCAGATATCATAATCTCAGCTGTAGGGCAACCAAATATGGTGAGGGGTAGCTGGATTAAACCTGGTGCAGTGATTATTGATGTTGGAATAAATCCAGTTGAGGTGAGAAGGGCTCATAGTTTGACAATTCATTCCTTATGAAACACCCACACACCAACCACCCCCCCACCCCCCTTCTCTGTCTTTCACATGTCAGATGTGAACAGGAAATGAAATGTCATTGTTAAAATAAAATTGGATGATTTGGTCATGTAATGTTGATGTTGCCTTTCAGTTTCATGCTTAGGCAATTCATTTTGTCTCTCTCTGGTGTTTTTGGCAGAGTTTGCTCCTCTAGATTTGTTAACAGAATTGGAGCACTGACTAGGTTATCAGATATATTTCGGAAAAATTTGATGATATGGTCATGGCATCTTGATGTTGGTATCTCATTCAAGGCTACAGGTTATTGAGCTAATGATGTGTGTATTTTTTGACAGGATGAAAAGAGCCCTCGAGGTTATCGGCTGGTTGGAGATGTCTGCTATGAGGAGGCCAGCCAGATTGCTTCAGCAATTACTCCAGTACCTGGGGGAGTGGGTCCAATGACAATAGCAATGCTTCTCTCTAATACTCTCGTATCAGCAAAAAGGGTACACAACTTCCAGTGAGATGTTCAGAGGTGCTGCTACTGGCGAAAATCTCCCCTCTAATTCAGTTAAAGACGCTACCATCATATTCTTGATCCTGAGCTACCATGGGATTTTTTTATTGTGGGAACATTTCCTTCGCGTGCTTATCAGTTCTCACCACTTGAAATCGAGAGAGATTCAGTTCTCACCACTTGAAATCGAGAGAGATTTTTCTAAGTGTTAAAAGGCAGTTTTTTGTTTTGTTTTGTTTTGTGGTCAAAAGAGTTGAAACCATCTTCGTTTTAACTGTATGATGTATTTTCGATAAGAGAGGGTTTATGTAGCAGGGGTTCCATGTTGGAACTCTGATATGTTATCTGATACAAAAATCTTGGAAGGCATCCTCTTTACACATAATAGAAATGGGGTTTGCAGACTTAATGCAATAAGTTAAATATTGTAGGTTTGGTATTAGATTGGAGATTCATCTCCAAAGAAAATGCAGATGAATTTGTTCATGGGTTAGTCTTTTTCTATCTCTTTAGTAGAACTGGTGATGGATGATGCGAAATGGTGATTTGCACAACTCACAGAAGAGACTTGTTTTTCTTTTTTTCCTGATCTTTTGCAAGAGAAAGATCTCACATACCAGAGAAAAGAGCTAACATATCAGAAGTGCTGCCCATGTAAAACATCCAAATGTAGTTTAACAAGGAAACAGTAGGAGAAGAGTAGCCAATACTTTAAAACCTTTGGAATACAACTAGTAACCAATTGATAGACAGATCATCTTTTACGTCAAAGCATAAGTGGCCAAATCCAGAATATTAAACAAACAAGATTGCAGTTTGCAGTCATAGCAGCTTTCCACCAGTAAGGTCAATTCGCGCTTCGAAATGGTCCACACCAGTTTTGCTTTGCAATTTTGTACTCCTAAGAATTGAAACCTGAAAGATGGAAACAATTTAGTCCACAACTTCACAATGGATCCTGCATTCTTGTTAGAAATCAATAGGTATTGACAGTATGAGGACGAAGAAAAGAAGAGAGATAAAAATGCAAGGATCAGACTGTGATACATACCTTGGGCCGCTCCATAGAGCTTCCAAAGTATCCTATTCCAAAGGATAAGGAAGAGTAAGCAGCTGCAATCTCTACAGCTTTCAACTTTGAAGAACTTCCTGAAAGCTGAAAAGCAACATATAAACATACAATTGCACAACAATTCCTGTAGAACAAAAAAAAAAAGGAATTCTTACAGACAACTAACACAAAAAGGTTCTAACTTGGAACTCACTGTTGTGGGATCATCCGCTTGCACAAGTAGAATTCCAGCACTTCTATCAGTACAATTATGAGTACTCTCTCGAACAACAGAGCGTAAAACTTTCATACAAGCAGAGGCAGGACCTGCCTGTGAACTAAGTAATGAATATGAAAGTCAAGTTTACATACTAGGCATTATCTGAACAAGAATAGACATGGTATATAAAAACTAAAAAATTCATAGACATTGTAGGTCATCCCAACGGATGTTCTACGGTGCTAACTATAACTTTGAAGGATCATGATCACTCCAACTTTGGCAGGTCCATTATGCAATAAGCAGGATTCTTGGTGTGTGTGTGTCTGAGAGAGATACAGAAGCTATCTTGAATTTCAACCTTCACGTCAAGGAAAATTGAAAAAAAATATTATATAGTAATAGGACAAACATACAGTGACAAAGAGACGCAGCACTCCCGAGCTGCAAATCCCTTCATTAGATATTCTCCAGCACCACTTACACAACAGCCAACTATACATGGCGCCCCAAAAAGACCTTTGGAGGATGCCCAACAGCCTGAACCATGCATTGCTGCTAATCCCACTCGGCCACCAACCTATTTTTTTTTTTAAATACAAGAAACCTGTTAGATTATTAGTCACCACAAACAGGCAACAAACAAATGAGTGCAAATTATTAGAAGCATCTGTCACCTTCAGAGCAATACCCCCACTTGAGGCACCAGAAGCTATTTGTCCTTCAGCATCCACACAAATAACTCCAACGGTGTCCATGACGCAATCATCTTCAGCCCCATTACTCTTCAAAGAATCACATGGTTGAACTTCTAATTCTAAAACATAGATACAACGATCACTTAGAAGTATAATTCTTTAGTTTTTTTTCTTAATAAGGTCATACAAACTACATAACAAATTTAAGCAAGATGCTAGCTAAAGCAGAGAACTGCAGACTAGAAGAACCAAGAAAAACATCGTCATAATAGGAACAGATCATCAATATATCTTTTCTGGAGATTATAATAAAACAACAGTTTTGTTGCTATGTCAACAGAGTATCAGATTATTTAAAAGGAAAAAAACAAGAAGAAAATTAAATGCATACATAGAACAGACTTTGATATGAAGTGCAAGTGTATCATGCTGCAACGTACTTTTATGAATTTATAAAGAGCAATAGTTCAGAATTTGGCTTTGGCACCGTGATTTAAAACATATCCCTCAAATATTATGATGTGCCTCTTTAGCGCATGTTAAGGCAAGAATAGACACACAGATTACTATACAGTATGGACGAAGAAGGTAAACAGAATGAAAGTGTCATTGCCAGGACAGGTATACATGTAGATGGTAAGTTGCACTATAAACAATATCAGCTTTGAATGACAGAATTGATCTGTTTAATATCAAAAGGTGATGAAATACCTGACATTCCAGCAGTCTCTTGAGGACAGCAAGAATGTCCAAAAGCAGAATTTTCTGTCTTTCCTTTTGCATCATCTACCATTGCTTTGTACTTTTTCCATTGTGCTTTTGCCCTTTCTGTCACCAGCCACTGTTTTGAAATACATACATGATTAATTCATCCCTTCTAAGAAATAAATTTGCGGCTGAAATATCCGTGCCATTAAAATTCCAAAATTTGAACATTTATTTAAACACCAAAACAAATTACCTCATCAGCAGCTGGCGTGCTTGATGTCAAAGCAATGCCCTTGGACTTTGCCCATATGCGGGCACCTTCACCAACCAGGAAGCTACACAACAAAAAATCTGCTCCATTATTAAATTAAGTAAAAGAAAACAAGGGAAAGGAAAGAAGAACAGAGGAAGTAGGAAAAAAAGTCCATTACAGTTTACAAGTATTTAAGGGACAAGATAACAGAAAGAAAATAATGCTGAGTTAAACACAATTAATAGAATGAAAGCTATAATTGTCTGATTAAGAGAGAATAAATTAGTACATGGGAAGGTATTCGGCCCAACAGATGAGGAGCTCCCATCATTTGCTCCTGTGGCCAATAAAGCAGCAACCTGGATGGGGTTTCTGACACCTGGTCTACAACATATGCAAGGGATATTAAGTAACATAAGGGAAAAAGTATAGTATATGTGAATAAAATATGTGATTTTCGGCTATGAGAAAACCTGGAATTGCTCCAACAGCTCCAAAAACTCCAGAACTTCCATCCATAATACTGGCATCGCATTCTACATGACCATCTTCTGTCAAATTGGAGCCTCTACCCGCATTCGTGCTTGGGTCATCCTTTAGGCATCAAAACCAAGTTAATACACAATACACGATATGGTAGGCATCAAATATTGCTCTCAAAGAAAGGAAAGAGGCTTCTACCAACAACCTCTGTACAATTCCATGTGAAGAAAGAGAGACAAATATCTAATCTTCTTTGGAACTTAAATCTTCCTCTTAGATTGTTCTAAAGCATGTTGGTGCTTTTATAAAGCACTCTGTTCTAGCTATTTAAACTTAATTGGACTAAAGCTCTCTTCAAATTTAAACAACTCCAAAAGTACATTTCAGAGCAACAGAGTTAACCATGTAAAACAATGATTATTCATTAGAAGAATTAAACCATTTTACACAAAACATGAGGCTAAACTCATCCATAAACTGCCTCGGACACTTCTTTCCACATACACAGAGTCATACCTGTTGCATAAGAAGAAATAACGGATACAATCATGCATGTTTTCATAGATAACACTTCGGATACGCAACAACAAACTATTAATTTCTACTTCCTAAGATGCATCAATAAAAGGAATTTTAAAAAGTAAATTAACAACAAACTTAATAGATATCTATAAAAAGAAAATATACCTCCAAGACTTGAATAGCAGCCGTAACAGCATCTATGCATCTACCAGAACCCTGAAGCAAAAGAAACAAAAAACATTATAAACAAGCTTGTAGTGTAAAAGGCATGACTAGCGTTTTTATTTATTTATTTCCAACCATCACTTCCGTCCACATAAAATTCCTAAAAACGCCATCACCAATGTTTTCAAGTTTTAATCTTTCCTTCTCTATTTCCCTCAGGTTTTCTAGGCAACCAAACAGGAGCTGGAATAGTATAAATTAAATATGCGCACGACAGAGAGAGAAAGAGACCTTGCGGAGAAGGGAGGCGGCGGCGAGACAAGCGCGTTTGATGGCGGACCTGAGGGCTTTCTCGTTGGAAGGCGCGTGGTATCCCGCGCCGACGTGAACCGCTACGAAGAAGGTGGCGTTTTCATCTTCTTCTTGCATTTGGGTAGCGGCAGCCATGGATTGTTTGATGGAACTAAACACAGCGTTTCAGTGCTCTTCTTTACCTCAAGACACAATTACAACACCTCATCTTTTAATTCATTTTTTTTTTAATAAATATTTTCCTACGTCATAGAAATTTGTTAACTTTAACAGCATAATGAAGCATTTGCTTGACTTGTAATGAGACGATTATTGGCACCATTTCTTTTTTAAATCCAAATTAGACAATCATGGAGGCTAAAAAAATGTGTAATTAAGAACTCGAGTTAGCTCAAATGGCAAGGGTGAGTGCAAAAAGGGTAAAGTTTAGGGTAGGTCAAAGCTCAATTCCTTTCCATTGATGGTGATTAGTTTATGGGTTAATTCCACTTTAGCACCCTGTGATTACACTTTTAAGATATATTAATTCCTATCTTCTCAAATTTTATACTAACATACCCCAAACTTTTAAATTTGTTACAATGTGATTGTGCTATTAGGGTTTCCGTCATAACAGAGTTACACTCTTACGACATGTTAATCCCTATCATCTTAATTTTTACAATAACATACCCCGAACTTTTAAATTTATTACAATGTGATTCTGCCATTAAGGTTTACGTCATATATCTCCATTAGTTGCCTACATGGGACTGTGCGTCCCACATGTATCAATTTTTGTTAATTTTAAATTGATTAAAATATTACAAACCAAAAAAACTAAAAATAAATTTAAACCTTTGCTATACAAATTATCGAACTGGGTCACATCTAGCAGAAGCAATGTGGAAAAAAGTGAACAATTCTTTTCAAGAAAGATTTAAATATATAGGAACAAGTGGTACAAAAATACAATGCAAAAGATGCAATTTCTGAACCAATAGGTTTGCGTCTAATTATAATATTACACACTGCAGATTTCAGCTTAACATTTATTCTCAAAAACAGAATTACAAATGGCATACAACTTTTTCTTCTTGTTTGAAAAATGGCATATAATCCGAAACCAAAAAGTTGGAACGAAATCAGGGGCTCAGAAAGAGAGCTTTGCACTGCTTGATTGTATCTTCAGGGCTGGTAACTGCAAAAAGTGTAGAGCATCAGATAATCATGTTGGATATGTGCATTTAAGTGTGCTAAGCAATGATGAGACGGCTGGAAGTCACTTCGACCTGAAATGAGAGCTTACCTGTATGACCTACGGTTCGTTCAGATTCATAAATTTCATGGTCATTTCCTCCCTGCAGAAGATGAAACTCACAAGTCTTGAGGCCCAGATAAAGGAAGTATAGAACAGAGGACTTGAAAAAAGAACTTACGAAATAACAGAAGGAAGCTGTCAAAATGGTAACATGTGTAACTAAGAAGAGGGTAGAGCCCTGAAATTATGGACTAACCTTGTAAGTTTTGTCACCAAAGAAATGGATTTCTTGAAACTTCTCTAGGTATCTCAAGCAGTATGTCTTGTCCCAACCTTGAGGGAAAACCTGTTACAAGCATTGAAAACCATCCATGTTCAATTTCAAATGTCATCCCAACGACCTTTACTAGACTATTCCAAGAGAGGACAGGCAAAAATAAAAATGAATAAATAACCAGAAATCATCAAGCATGAATGAATATCAACTATTGCTTACATCAAAGCTTATCTGTCCTCCTATGGAAAATGTCAAGTTAAGGTGAGCAAACTTCTCGCGAAGGATGGATACCATTTTTGGGCGTATGTTCTGAACCTGCAGACCAAATATCATCTTTCAAGTTATATACAAACGCAAAAGACAATTCATATCCTTTATAATGAAAATAAAATCACAATTTTAGTTTTTTACTTAAGTATCTAACCTTGTCAAATCTTTCAAATTCATCCCTTTCTTCTTGGCTACAGTTTCTCCCAATTGGTGATACATTAAGCATCCCACTTCGGAACTCTATAAATGTACCCCTACAGTTACAATTAACAATGAAATTATAAGTTTACTATAGATAGGTTAAGAATTAACAAGGCTTTCACTCCACTAACCTCTTTATAGGTATGTCCAAGTCTGCGATATAATGAAGTGTAAAATTGATAAATTCCTGCAGAATTGTATGCAAATCATTGCAAATAAATCTGAAGAACAATTTGATTAAGTTTCCAGGTTCTTTGTGCATGCTGTGTTTGACACCTTAGGTATCTTTCTAATAAGGAACTTGAGAGTCATAGCATACAACAGAGCATGGGTTTTACCTTCAGCTTCTCTTCTCCAAGAAATGTCTTCAAGCTCTAAATTATCCAAAACGCAAAATCCATCAATTTGGAGTAATTACCAAATTAAGAAAGATGTAGGAGAAAAGGGAAAAAAATGCAACACTGTCATGGATGTTAACTTCAGAAAACATCACTTTAATAAGGACACTGTATGAATGTGATAACTTGTTTCTATTATTTCATTAAGTTGTATAATACCTGGGTGCCAATCAGTGTCCTGTCTTTGTGAGCCACAAGTCCATTCTCAGAAAATACATAATCATAGTCATCAATAACTGCAAAGATAAAGAGCCAATTAATAGACATAGTTCAACAGATTTTGAAAATTAGTAAATTAGACAGCTAAGCATGTGTCCAGAATATCCCTCAAGAACTAACACTAAAGGATATCTTAGAGTTGAAGAAAAAAGGAACAAAGCACCAAACTTTAGCATATACTTTACTAAGACAATTTAAAGGCCAACAATAGATGCAACCAAACAATTTGAATAGCATCTTATACACAAAAGTAAATAAGTTGAGCTTAAATCTTTTTTCTTTTGGCAGAAAGCTAAAACCTTCAAACTCCTTGGTTGTCAAGATCCAATATAAACAAATTGATTTTGAGAGGTGTATATGTTTATATATTGCACGCATAATGAGTAAATATCTAGACTTAAATGTCTTTTGGAGTTATATTTTCTACAAGAAAAAAGTACACACCTGTCCTTCCAAGCTGCTCCGTTATCTTAGAAAGGTCAGATCCTCCAACTATTCCCACTGTAACAGCCTGCACTTCAACAAAGCTTTTGATCATGCACAAAAAACTAACACATATCCCCACCCATCACCAAAAAGGAAAAAACAGAGCCTACTATTTGATGGTAATGGGTGATGTACCTTCCTAAGTTCTCGAATGAACCCCAACATTTCTGGAGTAACCGCCTAATATTCAAGTGAATGGTACTGAGTTAGTGATGTTTTCAACAACAGATATACATGCATAAACTGATTTGGAAATATGCAGAAAATTTTCTTTCAAATTGACAAGCCCATGTAATAAATTGGTTGATTAGATGCTAATTTAAAAAGAATAAGCAATTTAAGAGGACAACAACAATCAGAGATCTATACCTTTCTAGGAGCTGTGAGAGTCCCATCAACATCAAACAAGGCAATCACACCAGGCTTCCTGACAGCCATTTACACTTGAAATCTAATTTTCCTGTCACCAAATCCACAATACCACAGTTCTCAATTAACAATTTGATCTTTTAATTTCAACAGCTGCTTATGGAAGGTTGTCAAAATGGATAATTGGGATGGGGACTGGAATTCCAAATTGCAAAAGAATATAAAAAGTATCAGGTAAGAAGCAGCGCCCAGTAAATCAAGCAAGCTTGTAGGAAAGAGCAAAGCAGATACTCCCCAGACGCTAAAAAGCATTAAGATCCAGGACCCAGTACTTTTCTACTTAAAAGTACATTGCTTTGACAATGCATTTGACTGAATGAGGCCTAGATTGCAAACTAAAAGTACCCAAAAAACCAACAAGTATTAATAACTGAAAAACGAAAGAAACCCAAATTTAAATGCACCCAAAAGAGGGGAAAAAGAAGAAGAAAACTTTAAGATTCAGGCTCTGAATGAGGTTTAAAGATTATGAGCATTCTCTAATGGGAAGCTGTAAACAAATTAGTGAATGAATAATTGATAAGTCGAATAAGTAAAAGGACTGTACCTTGTAATTGGGTTATCGCGAGAGAGAAGAAAGTGCAGGTTGAATGAGAGCTCTGAAATGGAAGTTTGAGCCGTACAGAAAATGAACAGATCTTTTTCAGTGGCGCAACTTGGGCAGTTGTTGGGATGTATAAAGACATTTATAATATTATTTATTATTATTTTCCAACATGACAGTTGAGAAATTAGGGTTTTTTATTTTATTTTGTGGAAAAACTGCAGTGACTGAGGAAATTTTTTATCTGGTTTTTTAGAGAGGAATATGCTATAGAACTCATATGGGATCATTCTACATAAGTTTCACATTCTCAAAAGTGGGTGGTTCCAATCTATTCATTTTTGTGTATATCAAACATTAGAATTGGTTTAAAATAATTGAATCATACTATTTTTCCTATTCCTACAACAAAATATGGAGTTCAAATTCCCATTGTTTGACCAGAGTTGGTAACAAAAAAATTAAAATTTAAAAAAGAAAAGAAAATTTGAAGGTTCTTAACCATTTCCTTGGCTAAAATTCACTGCTTCTGAGCCATCCATTCACCTTCCAAAATTGAGTGGTTGTCCTCTGAAGTGAACCCACTTGACACTAATGAAAGTGAAGATTGTTTTTTATTTTTTATTTTTTTATTGGTCAATAAAAGTGACGATTGTTTAACATTAATTTTTCAGTACCTTTTGTTTTCATTTTGGTAGGAAACTTCTTTCTTTGGTTTTATTATCATTATGAACTTCTTCATGGTAATGCTATACATTTTGTTTGTGCATTTGGGAGGTAACTTCTCACCAACTTGAGGCTTGTCCTTGACTGCTTTTGGTTCATTGTGGGCTTGCCTTTTAGCTATTTCCACCAGAATGCTTTTCTTTCAAAACTTGGGCAGTGACATCAACCGTGTTAACAACTAGTGGAACCTTGATTTCCTTATGAGTATGCCAAAAAAGAAACAAAAAATTTCAAGTCATTCAGCTTCATATGTTACAATGTACATAAGCTATTGATGATCATTCTTCATGAAACATATGAAGGGCCCCTGTGATCATCTATGAAAATTCAAAAAGGTGTCACTTCTTTTCGGCTAAAGTAATGGCCCGTAGGACCACCACTGGGGAGCAGCGCCAACCTGACGAGGCTTTCAGCACCTTCGTCGATAGTTAAGATGCCGGTATTGAAGCTCAAATCTGTTTTGACAAATCCAGGGCTGACAGCATTGATGCAGAAACTTGGATACCTGTTGGCCAGAATCCTAGTGTATGCATTCACGGCTGCTTTTGAGACTGAATAGGGTGGAAAGATAGGAGGCCAGCTTTTGGAATCTAGAGAACCTTGTTTAAAGTCTTCCAAAAACCCACTAACCACAGCATCTATTCTCTCTTCTGTAAGGCTCTCAGCATCACTTGGTACCTCCTTAGCCCATGCATTTGGAAAATTCTGAAGCAAAATGAAAACAGGAGGGTTTTAAAGTTGATTTGAAAACAGAAGCATTGCATCTACATGTAAATAAAAAGATGGATTTCTAATAATCAAACCTTTTCACTACCACTGTTCAGATAAAATTTTGAAACCTTAGCATCACTAAAAAAGTGGTTTATCCTGGAATTTAATTAATCTTCTAATGTATAATCCCAGAGTTCCAATAGAGTTCATTCAGAAAAGAAAATCCTGCATAAGGGTTAGTACATTTCAATCAGGCCCATTTATTAAAGAAGAAACGAAAAATAGATTAAGGACAAAGAATTCTCCACACCATTTGTAAGGCAACTAAATTGACTGAAATATTTAGTTCAACTTATCAACCATATGAACAACCAGTGGAAACTTGATCTTCTTAGGAGAATGCCAAAAAAGAAACATCCTTTTGAATTTGCTCATACCGTTAGCTTAGAAGCTCCTGAAGAAACATTAACGATTCTTGGTGAATTGGATAGCTGAAGGAGGGGCAAAAGTGCTGCAGTCACACTTTTTGTACCATAGTAGTTTGTTTTCAAGCATTCCTCTGCTAACTCGTAGTTTGGTGTTGTCGATATTGTACTCCAATCGATTTCTTCAGCCTTCTGCATCCAGGAGAAGAAAAAGTTTAATCCTTTTGGAAGTTTTGGTCATTAGTTTCCTAACTTATAAGATAACTAAAATTGTACAAGGATTGTTTTCACAGAGAATTACATTGCCTAAGTCCCTAACCTCACCTTAAACAAGGAAATTTTTTTTTGCATCTAACAAAATTTGGCATAGTTTTCTTATTAGAAGCACAGAAACAAACCAACAAGAAGAAGCATTTCGACCCAAAAAAAAAAAAACATAAATTAGAGATTTTGTTAAGAAGAATAATTCTCATTTTTTATTGATAGAGCCAAAAGGCTAAGTATTTATAGAGATATTACAAGCTTAACTAGGAAAACTAGGTTACTTGGAGACTACTCCAAATCAATTACAATCAACTAATAAAAGGAAACTAAATAACAATTTAATAACGTTCCTAATTTCCAACCTCCCCCTCAAGTTGGAGGGTGGATATCAAGAACGTCCAACTTGCACAAGAGATTGTGAAAGGTGTTACTCCCAAGGTTGCTGATAAAGAGGCAGTGGTGTCACTGCTGTAAAGGGGGCAGCTGTGTCACTGTTGTAATGAAGGCAAATTTGGAGGCAAATGGAGCAGCGGTGTGCTGCTGTAAAGGGGGTTGTTGCTCCTCTCAAATCCGACGATGTATGAGAGTCGTGAGTTGAAGGAAGCAGCACCCAAATAAAGTTGTGCTGATGTTCAGCGCATGTTGCATGTATGGGGGCTGTTGTTGATGTTGCTGATGTGCAACGATGGTGATTTTGTTGCTAATGTGCAACAAATGTTGTTGATGATGCTTTTTCTTGAGGCTGAATAATGATGCTGCTGGGGCAGCTGAATGATGGTGTTGCTGGTGGAACTGATTGATGATGTTGCTGGTGCAATTGTGCGGAAGCTATTGATGATGGTGTGCAGTTGCCTGTGTGCAGCTGATGTGTGACAATGTGTCTATCTCCCATGTCTGCCCCTCAAATCCGAAGCTTGTAGAGGGTCGAGATTTGGAAAAAGAGAAGAAAGAATGAAAAAATAATGATGAAAGAGAGATTAAAAAAGGAAAAGGAGCAAAGCCAAGAAGATGGCGTGAAAGTGAAAAAAAAAAAAAATACTTTTATTTTTATTTTTGGTTTGAAAAATGACCCACCGAAAAAAGGATATGACCCATCGAAAAAGTTAGCCAAAAAAAGAAGAAGAAGAATTGAGTGATGTGGAGACAGAAAGAAAATATCAAACTTGGCCAAGAAAAAAGTTAGGTAGAGAAAGAAAACAAAAAATTGGGTCTGATGTGAAACCTCAAAGAGAAACTGATATATCAACAAAGGAGAGAAAGTGAATGCTCATGTTGGGGTGTCGTGGTGCAAAGAAGCGATGGCAACACAGAGAGAAAAAGGACCAGCAGTTGTGCAAAGGTGCTCTCAGGAAGATTACGATAGATGGCTTGGATACGAGCGATCGATGGTTTCTAGGTAGGGGCAAAGAATCAATGAACATAGTGGCTGGTCAACAGCAGTGGTGCTAGTGTAGAGCCTCCTGCGTTTGTTGGAGATGTCGTGGGTTGTCCAAAGACATGATGGCTCGGTGAGCGTTGACCAGGCTCACGGAGGAAATAAACGGCTAAGTGAGCAGTGACGAGGCTCACAAAGGAATCGCAATGAAGATGGCGTGTCTGCCGCAAGCGTAGACGACTTAAAAAAATGATGGGTAGGCTCGATGAAGGCCGAAGATGCCGTGGTTGTGGCAAGCGTAGTAGACATGAAAACATGGGCTCAATATCTGATTGCAACAGAGAGCATGACTAGAGATGGCTCAACATGATTTGTATAGAGAGCAATACTTGTATGAAAAAATATAAGGAAATTGCAGCGCCAAAGAAGGGTGCGACTGTTGGTTTAGTTAGATATAGTAACTGTGGGTTGGTATGGCTTTGGTAGCTGGAATAAAATATTGATCATTGAGGAGAGGGTGAACAAGACGACTGTACAAGATGAATACCCATCATGAGTGAGGGATGAAAAGCGCCAACGACTCTCAATGTGGCAAAGGATTTCAAAGATTAGTAACTAGGGTTGTGAAACATCGGATTGTGAAGAAAATAAGGTTTGTAAAAAAGTTTCAAGAGACGCCCTAAAATCGGTGCTTTGATACCATGTGAAATTAGAGATTTTGTTAAGAAGAATAATTCTCATTTTTTATTGATAGAGCCAAAAGGCTAAGTATTTATAGAGATATTACAAGCTTAACTAGGAAAACTAGGTTACTTGGAGACTACTCCAAATCAATTACAATCAACTAATAAAAGGAAACTAAATAACAATTTAATAACGTTCCTAATTTCCAACAGTGTCCAATATGACTTTATAGTGTAACAATATAGGGTCCAGCCAACCATACCCACAAGCAAGTCACTCTTCTCAATTAGTGTCGCATTTAATTTCAAAATCATCTTTACTTATCTCAAGCAGCTAACACCACAGTGACCCCATTTGAAGCCAACTGCTTAACTGTGCCAAATCCAACCCCTTTATTAGCCCCTGTGACAACTGCATACCTGAGCAAAAAAAGAAACACAATGAAAGATCAGAAATGTGTGTTATTTATGTGGGCAAGAAGATTTGATTGGAAAGTCCAAACACCAAAGCATAAGAGAGGAACTTATAATTACCTCTTTGTTGCTTCTGCCATCGTTATGAACTTTGCTTTACTTCTGGCTTGTTTCTAGTAGTTATCAGATTAACTTCTCACCCCCATTCTTTCCCAGCACACCTACGATCATATATATTGAGATTGAGACCACGCAATGAAGTCATACAAACAACGTTGTGTATGCAATGAGGTCACGTCTCACCAAAACCAGTTATTTTATCATTCGTTTTGGTTTAGTTTTCTTTCCTTTTTCTGGGCCTTTGGACCTCTTTTAGAGCAACAGATGGGCCTTTGACTTTTTTCTTCTACTTTTGTTTGGGCTTTAAGCCCTCCTCATTGCCCTTCATCTATATTTTTTGGGGGACAAATCCTTACTGTTCATCTCAATCAGAATTATCTAATGTTGCAAAACCAATCAGCCAATCTTCATCATTTCATCTTCGAGCATTTACATTTGAGATTGGACCAAAGATAAGTCTTTCAGAAATTTAGCTCCGACACCATATTGATAATGTATATAAGAAATAAAGCATGGTTTTATTTGTTTAAGCAAGAAGAAAAAGGTAAGACACATGAGAGAACTAGAGCAATTGTCAATCATTTACCAAAAGAAAGAAAACTAGAGCATTGCATCGTATTTGGTGCAATTTGGATCACATCAAATTGTATGATTAATTTGCCGGAGGCAGGCTGCATAATGTAAATAATTGTACGATTGTTTAGACTTTAGAGATCACATCAAATGCAATTGATTAAGATATGAGGGGCAAGAAACTTATCTCAACTTGTGTTCGATAGTTTTTATGTCTAAATTATAAATGCAATCTATTGTCTTTATTTCAACTTATTGCTTTATTTAATTAATTCTTTATCTCGTGAATCTCCTACACAAGCCCATCAAACGTTTGGATTTAGTATAGCATAATTAAAGAGCCATTATCAAGTTGAATCATATTCATGATATTGATTTTGGTCAGATTAAGGTCTCGTTTGGGATTGCATTTTTTCATCAAAAATCTGTTTAACTTTAAAATTAAGCACTTTAAGGTGTTTGGTAAAAATAAAATATCATGATTATTTTAAAAACAGTGGTCTTTTGACAGCAGCTTTTAAAAGCAGACTCTTGGTTGCTTTTCAAAGTTGCTTTTAAAAGAAGAAGAGATGAACATTTAAGGAATTTTTTTAATTCCCAAAATACCATCATTCATTTTAAAAAATGACACCACCCACTTCCACATCCAACTCCACCATTTGAACTACCACATTCACTACCTCCACAACCACCACCACTATCACCACCACCACCACCATCACCACTACCATTACAGTCACCACCATCACCACCACCACCACCACCACCACAATCGCCATCTCCACCACTACCACTACCACAACCACCAACCCATCTTCATCACCACCACCACCTCCACTCCATCACTACTACTACCACCGCATGATTAGTACATAACACTTTCAACATCATGTCTATTTTAATTATTATTTACAGTTACAACAATTTTATATTAAATTTTGACACTGTTTTTTGTATTAACGGCATTTTAAAAATATTGTTTACCAAACATGGAACTGCTTTACTTTACAGCTAATTATTTTCAAAGCACAGCGAAAACAACTTTTTTTAAAAGTAACAGCAATCTCAAACTAGACCCAAATTGGTACATGAACTATTGATGATCATTTCTTCGTTAATTATAAAAAGGGTAAGATGGTTGCACAAACTTTTTCCTTCTGATAATGAGAAACAGTTCCAGACACTGTGTTCTGATATCTTGCATTAAACCTTGGGGTTGCTTTGCTTGTAACAATGGCATCAACATGCTCAGACAACATTTCTTGCATGAAATCCATATCATCATCAACAGTCCACGCATATACTTTCTTCTTTCTCCTGTTAAAACCCAGATATAATATTAAAGCATGAAATCTCATAACATGCATATACGCTAGGATATTGAATGTTGGTGTTGACATCGGACAAGCCTTTAACACAAGCGGGTTTTGAAGTCGCGCCCTGAATAGAAGTTGAGGCCCTGCAAACCAACACAACTAGGAACATCTTTGTGTCAACAATTTGCTCACTCGGTATATATATAACATTTGTTAAACATATATTATACACATAAAAAAAATCGAGGCCCCTCAAAAATCAGAAACCCTGTGTGGTGGCACTACTTACACACCCTCAGGACCACCCCTGACGCTGGTTACCACAATGTTTCCGAATCAAATCAAAGTCATGCCCATATGTAATTCTCACAATTGACTCATCAATCAATGGGTTGTATACACCAACAACGGCAGCACCTTTCATCCTCAGTAAGTTGGTTCTGGCCTTGGTAGACGGATCGATCATAACAATCCCCACCGGCATCATCATATGTCATAAGCTAACTAAAATATTTTTTCACTGACAGTTAATATTGTAGTGCGAACTCAGATTTCTTCACCTAACCCCTATGATCTATGATCAATGGTGGATCCAAGATTCCAAACTTTGGGTAGGCAAAAACTTACATACAAAGCTTGACAAGAGATTTTTTTTTGGGTCAATAACTTGACAAGAGCTTATAATAATTCACTCTGCCAAATTTTGCCTTCAGCAACGGATAACATCCATTGCCAAATCACCCTTCCTACCGTGGTATTACTCACCTTTGCCTATAACATTACCTTTATATATTTACAACATCAGTTCTATAATAAACACCGATGCTAAAGAATTCCTATGTGTGGCAAAAAAAGTTGACCCCCGATGCCTAAACATGCAACGGCATCGGTAGTTTTAATAGTCCTGATGCTAAATACAGTTTATAGCATAAGAATTTTATACTACACTAATGCATTTTCTGACTTACAACATCACAAAAACCAATAGTGCTGATGCTATTTCTAGTTGTAGGCATAAGTTGTCTTATGAGTAATGTTGTTTTAAATTTTGAACTTTAGTTATTTGTGCAAAATTGAGCTTGTTATGAACAAGATCATGCTGTGTTACACATATAAAAACACATATAATTTAAATATAACCAACACTACAATTTTTCCAACCCCACATATGACAACAAATTTTGAAATTTACATATAACAACAAATTTCTTCATTTATCAACCTTGAAATTTGAGTACAAAAGATAAATATAATCTAACAAACCAAATAAATATAAATTAAAATAAGTAACTCTCTATTAAACTATCATAATAAATTCCAACCAAATACAAGAGGGAGTCTCAAAATATTTGCGAGGGAGCGTGGAAATTTTTTTTTGGGAATTAGGACTGCAATAAAGAAACTAGATAGGAATATGAATAAACATTTCATATTAGATATGTATTGCTATTTTATGACATGAAAATTGTGAAGGCATGTTGAGTTTGTATCATGTGGGCACCTGAGAAGCTTTTTGGGAGATGAAGCTCATGCCTACTTTGCCTACCTAGTGCCTAGTGCCTATGTTGCCCTTAGCATAGGATCGCCATTGTCTATGATCATACAGTTACAATGTTAGACAAATGAAATCAGTAACGTACGTAATGTATTAATTTCCATGAACATTGTTGATGTCCAAAATTGGATTCAACTTAGATAGAAGAAATGTGGAGTCTTCAACATAACTAAGGGGCTGTGGACCTTGAGAAAGGGGGATCTTCGGTCACAAAATCATACACTTCGAATTTTTTCATCATCACTTTCCTAACTTATAGGAGAACGAAAATTGTACCAGGACATCTGCAGAAACCACAAATTGTAGCATTGACATTGACTTATAAATTATAATGGACAAAGAATAAATCCACCAAATACGAATTACTTTTATTGCAGAATCATCATAAAGAATCTCTATGGAAGGTGATCACTCATATACCTCTAACATAAGTCTCTCAACATCATTTGTTACATTATCGTAGATGAACTCTCGATTACCCTTATTCATGAAACATATGAAAAACCTCTGTGATCATCATAATTATTCAAAACGGGGTTGCTTCTTTGCATAAAAAGAAGTGGCCAGTAGGACGCCATTGGGGAGTAGCGCCAACCTGACAAGGCTTTCAGCACCTTCTTCGATGGTTAAGGTGCCAGTATTGAAGGTTATATCTGTCTTGACAAATCCAGGGCACACACAATTGATGTAGAAGTTGGGGTACTTCTTGTTAGAGTTCATTTGTATTTTGCAGTTTTTGTAAAGTGTTTAGGGAAGAAAAAAGAAATCACAGAGAGTGTGTGAGAGAGAGAACGTTGCTCTTCTGATAACTTGTAGATTAATACCTTCGTATTACACTCTACATGTATGTAAGTGTGTGTGAGAGAAGAATCTAATTCTCTAACTGAATTTACAAAAGTTATTCAATCCTAGCCTTTGATTCTATCATCCTATGAGATGATCCCATTTGTCTTAATCTGATGCTTAGATCCTAGACTAGCTAAGAGACCACTTGGACTATGATCCAATGGCTCAAATTACATTAAGACAGAAAATAAAAGAAACTAAAGCTTATAGACTGAAACATAGACAGACTATGTTACTTCTGCTCCAAGGTATTCAGCTCAAAGGGTTTACACATCAACACTCCCTTCTAACCCTTTAGCTGATTTCACACCAAGTAAGTCTCTTAGATACACAAAGCGATCCTTGGACAAAGCCTTGGTTAGGATGTCTGCAATCTGATCTTCTGTTTTGCAGTAGATTAGTTCAATCTCCTTTGCTTGAATAGCTTCACGAATGAAATGAAACTTTCAGCTAATATGTCTAGTTTTCTGATGGAAAACTGGATTCTTAGCCATTGCTATGGCAGAGGTGTTATCACACAAGATTGGTGTTCCTTCCACTTGCTCTTCACCAAAGTCTTCAAGAACAAACCTTAGCCACTTAGCCTGTGATGTTGCTTCAGCAGCACTGACGTATTCTGCCTCTGCAGTAGACAAAGCTACTGTATTTTGCTTAATGGATGCCCATGAGAACATACCAGATCCAAGTGTAAATGCATAGCCTGAGGTGCTTCTTCTATCATCTTCACTTCCTGCCCAGTCACTGTCACAATACCCTATCAAAGTGGCTGACTTCCCTTTTATGAACTCAATTCCAAAATCCAGTGTGCCTTGGATGTACCTCAAGACCCTCTTGGCTGTTCCCATGTGTTTTCTAGTAGGATTATGCATGAACCTAGCAAGCAAGCTAGAAGCAAACATAATGTCTGGTCTTGTAGCTGTCAAATAGAGCAGACTACCAACAATCTGTCTATACTCATTCTCATTTGCTGCCTCACTCCCATCTTCCTTGCACAGCCTCTCACTTGCAACTAGTGGAGTCACCACAGATTTGCAGTCCTTTAGACCAAACTTTTCAATTACTTTCATTGCATATTTCTTCTGATGAAGAAATGTGTGCTTATTGGTCTGCACAACTCCCATGCCAAGGAAATGATAGAGCAGGCCGAGATCAGTCATCTCATAGTGCTTCATCATGTCATTTTTGAATTCTTCAAGCAATTTCACACAACTTCCAGTATAAACAATATCATCCACATAAAGTGAAACAATAAGAATACCTGAAGTGTCACTTGTTTTGACATAAAGTGTTGCCTCACTAGGACTTTTCTTGAATCCTGCCCTGTTGAAATATGAATCTATCTCATCATACCAGGCTCTTGGAGCCTGTTTTAGTCCATACAAAGCTTTGTTCAGCTTGTACACCCTGATTTCTTCATTGTCTTTAACAAACCCTTGTGGCTGCTCCACATAAACTTCTTCTTTTAACACTCCATTTAGAAATGCAGACTTGACATCCAATTGGTACAAATTCCATTCCTTCTGTGCAGCAAGAGCAATCAAGGTCCTAATGGTGTCCAACCTTGCTACAGGAGCAAATGTTTCATTGTAGTCTATTCCAGGTTTCTGTGAGTAGCCCTTTGCCACTAATCTGGCCTTGTTCTTCTGCACAGATCCATCTAGATTAAGTTTCGTCTTGTAGACCCATTTGACACCAATGATTGGTTTACCAAATGGTCTGTCCACTAGTGTCCATGTGTTATTTTTTTCAATCATCTCCAGTTCAGCCTTCATTGCATTTCTCCAAGACTCATCAAGGTTTGCATCTTCAAAGCTTTCAGGTTCAACAATGCAAATGTTGCACTGAGCCATGATTTCATTTACACTTCTCCATTTCTTTGGTGTGTGGTCAATGGCTTGTGAGCTTCCACTTATTCTCTCCTCTTGCAGGATATTGTTTTCACCCATTTGAGTTGATGCATCCAAGTCTTGACTTGGTTCATCTTGCACTGTGGTTCCTGCATCCATTTGCAGTGGTGTGTCCAAGTCTAGACTTGGTTCACAGTTCTGATTTTCTGCAGGCATAGAAACTGTTATTTCTCCCTTTTGTTCATTTTCCCACTTCCATAAACCATCCTCATCAAAGTGCACATCTCTGGACAGAATTACCTTCCTAGAGCTTGGATCAAATATCCTGTAACCTTTTTCACACAGGCCATAGCCTACAAGAATACATTTGTGACTGTTCTCCTCAAGTTTGTGCCTTAGTGCTGAAGGAATTAGCACATGGCATGGTGATCCAAAGATTTTTAAGTGAGCAATTCCTGGTTTTCTCCCAGTGTAGGCTTCAAAAGGTGTTACTTTGTTTAGAGCCTTAGTAGGACATCTATTTAATAGATAAACTGCAGTGTTTACAGCCTCTGCCCAAAATTCATAGGGAATACTCTTTTCATGCAACATGGACTTTGCCATTTCAACTACTGTCCTATTCTTTCTTTCTGCTACTCCATTCTGCTGAGGGGAGTATGCCACTGTTAATTGCCTTTGAATGCCAACCTCTGCACAGAAACTGTTGAATTCACTTGACAGAAATTCCCCACCCCTGTCACTTCTCAAGCCTTTTATCTTATACCCACTCTGCAGCTCTGTCATGGCTTTGAATTTTCTAAAACACTCCAATGCACTTGACTTGTTTCTTATAAAATACACCCATGACATTCTAGTGCAGTCATCAGTGAATAGCAGGAAGTATTTATTTCCTGATATTGAGTCTGTTTTCATTGGTCCACAGATATCTGTGTGAACCAATTCCAAAGGATGTGATGCTCTCCAAGTAGATTCCAAAGGGAAAGAATCTCTGTGCTGCTTTCCTAACATGCAGCCTTCACAAACCACAGAGACTTGCTCCAAATGAGGCAGGCCATGAACCATGCCCTGATTTTCAAGCAGTTTCAAACTTCTCTCATTTAAGTGTCCTAGCCTTTTATGCCATGTCTGCAGGCAGTGAGAAACACTTGCTCTTAAAGCCAACTCACTTGCAGGCATCATTGTAAGTGGAAAACATCTGTTATTGGTCATTTGAACCCTCACAATCAGATTTCCTAGTGACTGATCATCATACACATTCACCATATTCCCTCCAAACACAAGATAATAACCATGCTCCATCATTTGCCCAACACTAAGTAGATTTTCTTCCAGACCAGGTACAAGCATTACTTCTTGTATGTGCTTCTTTCCCAGCTTGGTTTTGATCACCAGAGTTCCTTTTCTTGCCACTGGAACTACCTCTCCAGTTCCCATCTTGACTTTAGAATTCAAATTCCTTTGAATATCCACTAAGAGCCCCTCATTTCCTGTCATGTGGTTACTACAACCACTATCAATGTACCATGAGTGATTCTTTTTCACATCTGTTGCAGCATTGCACATGTAGAACAAAGTACCTGTTTCCTCCACCTGATTTGCATAGTTCACCTTATGTGCATTTTTATTTCCATTGCACTCTCGGATCATATGCCCAAATTTTCCACATCCATGGCATTTAGGCTTGCCTTCAAACCAGCACTTGCCATAATGCAGCTTATCACAATGTTTACAGGCTATTTTGTTACCTTCACTTGTTTTCCAGTTTTTCTGAGATTTTTGGTCTCCAGAAAAACTGCCACTCTTTGGATTCTTCTCCTCAATATTCAGACTAGCAAAGGCCCTTTCTGTAGAGTTTTCAGTATGGCGATCCAATCTGAGCTCAAAGCTCTTCAAGGAGGCAACCACCTCTTGCACTTCCAAAATTTCTAGATCCTTAGAATGTTCAATAACAGAACAAATAGGATCATAGGATTTTGGCAGACTAAACAGCAGTTTCTGCACAATCCTCTCCCTGGATAATTCCTCTCCATAACTTTTCATGTGATTTAAGATATCAAACAATCTAGCAAGATACACAGATAGAGATTCACTGTCTTTCATGCGAGTATATTCAAACTCTCTACGCAATCCTTGCAGTTTTACATTTCGTACCTGCTTATCTCCTCTGAATTCCAGCTTCAGAATGTCCCAAGCTCCCTTTGAGGTCTCCTCATTCACTATTCTGGGGAAGAGTTGATCTGAGACAGCACTTTGGATTAATCCAAGTGCTCGAGCATCCTTCATCAGAAGCTGAGCCATTGTAGACTTCTCAGCACTCAGCATCCTTAGTCTCTTCTATCTCTTTTTCTTTCTTTGAATCTGGATCATTGCAGCCATGTTCAACCAGATCCCACAGTCCATGAGATTTCAGTATTGTTTTCATCCGAATGCTCCAGAATTCATAGTTTTCTCCATTGAACACTGGTGTGCGAAGCTCAGAAGTGCTAGATCCTGCCATGTGAGACATTGGATTCAAGAAGTATCAGCTGCAATCGTTGAAAGAAGCTCATAAACAGCTCAAAAAAAAAAAAATCAATTTCTTCTCCTTGTTCACAGATTTACTCCCAGCTCAAATGATTGAACCTGGCTCTGAGGCCATGTTAGAGTTCATTGTATTTTGCAGTTTTTGTAAAGTGTTTAGGGAAGAAGAAAGAAATCACAGAGAGTGTGTGAGAGAGAGAACGTTGCTCTTCTGATAACTTGTAGATTAATACCTTCGTATTACACTCTACATGTATGTAAGTGTGTGTGAGAGAAGAATCTAATTCTCTAACTGAATTTACAAAAGTTATTCAATCCTAGCCTTTGATTCTATCATCCTATGAGATGATCCCATTTGTCTTAATCTGATGCTTAGATCCTAGACTAGCTAAGAGACCACTTGGACTATGATCCAATGGCTCAAATTACATTAAGACAGAAAATAAAAGAAACTAAAGCTTATAGACTGAAACATAGACAGACTATGTTACTTCTGCTCCAAGGTATTCAGCTCAAAGGGTTTACACATCAACACTTCTTGGCCAGAATTCTACTGTATGCATTCACAGCTGCTTTTGAGACTGTATAGGGTGGAAACATAGTTGGCCAGCTTTTGTTTTCTACCAAACCTTGTTTAAGGTCTTCTAAAAGCTCAGCCAACACTGCATCTATTCTCTCTTCTGTAAGGCTTTCGGCATCACTTAGCACCTCTTTAGCCCATCCATTTGGAAAAATCTAAAGCAACATGAAAAACATGAGAGTTTTGATTTGATTGAATACAGAAACATTAAACGTTAAACCAGTAGACTTCATTAAACCAGTAGAAAACACTGATTAAGAGTTAATGCATTTCAAGTAGGCCCATTTATGAAAGAACTAAAGAAGAAGAACAGATTAGGGACAAAGAATCCTACAAATATCTTTTCTAAAGGCAAATAAGTTGACTGAAATTCGTCAACCATATTGACAACTAAATAAGTGGAAACATGATCTTGTTAGGAGAATGTAAAAAGAGAAACATAAATTTGAAGTTTCTCATACCACAAGCTTAGAAACACCGGAAGAAACGTTAACAATTCTTGGTGAATCAGATAGCTGGAGGAGGGGCAAAAGTGCTTCAGTCACTCTTTTGGTACCATAGTAGTTTGTTTTCAGGCCTTCTTCTGCTAACTTGTAGTTCGGTGTTGTCGGTATTGCATTCCAACGGATTTCTTCAGGCTTCTGCATGCAGTAGAAGAAAGTTAATCCTCATGGAAGTTCTGCATCATTACTTTCCTAACTTATAAGAGAATGAAATTTGTACAAGGATTGTGTTCCCAGAAAATTTCATTGCCTAAGCCCCTAACCTCACCTCAAACAAGGAAATTGTTTTGCATCTAATAGAATTTGGCATAGTTTTCATTGATTCATAATTGGATAGCTAAACACAAGTATAGTTTTCTTATTAGAAGCACAGTCACGAATTGCAAAACATGAACAACAAGAAGCAGTAACCAATTTGACTTATGATGAAGATATATATGATATATATAACACAGAACCTTACCTTACCACTTACAGCTGATCTAAAATCTTCAGGCTTTATTTGGTTTCCAATCATTCCTGCATTGTTTACCTACACAACACAGTACAGCAGTTGCAAATATTTAATCTTTTTATGTTTATTTCAACGTAAAATGTAAATCAAAGCAAGTAAAATCAGTAGATAATTAGAGATTATGTATAATAAAAAATTGTAATAAATATTATGCTTTATTGCAATAAACAGTTAAAAAAACAACAACTGAATTTCAAGATATACCAAGATATCAAGTTTCCCAAATTGGGTTTTGAGAAAATCTGCCAAGGAAGTAACTCTAGAAGGATCTGTAACATCAAGCTGATGAAAAACCACAAGGTCAGAGAGGCCAAACTCTTTCAATTTATCAACAGCTTCAAGACCCCTCTTCTCATCTCTAGCAGTTAACACCACAGTGACCCCATTTGAAGCCAACTGCTTAACTGTGCCAAATCCAATCCCCTTATTAGCCCCTGTGACAACTGCATACCTGAAAAGAAAAAAAAGAAAAAAAACAGAAACCCAATATAGTAAGATAATAAGAAATGTCCAAGAAAATATGTATACAGTAGAACCAGGCACTACCTCTTTGTTGCTTCTGCCATTGTTAATTGGCCTTCAGCTATCAGCTTATTTCTGGCTTATTTATAGGCCTCATACAGTCGACCATTATTTACACACTCAAAGTCTATATAGAGTAACGTTGTTTATGCAATGAGGTCATATGTTATGCTTTTGACATTTCAACTTTCAACCAACCATTCTTTTTGGTTCAGTTTTCAACCACACGCTACAATACTGGGGCCTTTGAACGTCTTTGTCAATCGATAACTTCTTCTGGGCTAGGCATTAATTTTATAAGGGATACAGAGTACAGAACTTCCAATCTTTCCATATATAAACTTGAAATAAAAATAAAAACTCAAGCAAAATGTGTTCTCTACTTCATGAATTTAAGAAATTTCAGCAATGCCAAAATTTATTTTATACTGCAGAATCATCATATGAAATCTCTAGGGAAGTTGATCACTCACATGCCCCTTCCCATCTATAACTCCCCCAATTTTTCATGTCACAACTCTGGAGGATCATTATTCCTATGTTACATTGTACATATAAATATTCAAAAAGGTGACAGAGAAAATAGTGGCTGGTAGGACCGCCATTGGGGAGAAGCACCAACCGGACGAGACTTTCGGCACCTTCGTTGATGGTTAAGATGCCAGTATTGTAACTTATATCAGTTTTGACAAATCCAGGGCTCACACAGTTGATGTAGAAATTTGGATACTTGTTGGCCAAGATCCTAATGTACGCGTTCAAGGCTGCTTTTGAGACTGAATAGGGTGGAAAGAGAGGAGGCCAGCTTTTGGTTTCTGCTAAACCTTGCTTAACGTCTTCCAAAAACACACCAAGCACATCATCTATTCTCACTTCTGTAAGGCTTTCAGCCTCACTTAGCACCTCTTTAGCCCATCCATTTGGAAAATTCTGAAGCAACATGAAAAAAAGAAGAGTTTTAATTTGGTTAGGAAACAGAAAACGTTGCATCTAAATATAATTGATAGATTGCTTACAATTTAACCTTTCACTACTAATATTTAGCATCACAATAAGAACGGTTATTACTATCTCGAATTTTGAACAACCTTCCAAAGGGTTAATTGAACTTCCAAACAAAAAAAACAAAAAAAACAAAAAAAAAAACAAAAAAAAATTAGAATCAGGTCGATTAGTGAAAGAATTAACTAAAGAAGAACAGATTAAGGACAAAGAATTCTCTAACATCTTTTGTACAGAAACTTCATCAACGATATTAACAACTAGTTGAAACTTGAGAATTCCAAGAAAGAACACACATTTTTGAAGTTGATCGTACCATTAGCTTAGCGAACCGGGAAGAAACATTAACGATTCTTGGTGAATCAGATAGCTGGAGGATAGGCAAAAGTGCTTCAGTCACTCTTTTGGTCCCATAGTAGTTTGTTTCGAGGCATTCTTCTGCTAATTCGTAGTTTAGTGTTGTTGATACTTCACTCCAATCGATTTCTTCAGCCTTCTGCATTCATGAAAGGACATGTAAAACCCTCTTGCAAGTTTTGCATCATTACTTTCCTACACTATAAGATACAAAAAAATTGCAGAATGGTTGTGTTCCCAGAAAGTCTAAGCCTCTAAGCTCACCTCAAACAAGGAAATTGTTTTGAATGCAGCATATTCATAATAAGGTAAGGTCCAACCAACCATATATGACCCAGAAGCAATGTCGAATCCAATTCCAAAAACCCCAATTACTTTTAAGGTCACAAATTATATGCAGAACCTTACCTTGCCACTTACAGCTGATCTAAAAGCTTCAGGGTTCAGTTGGTTTCCAATAATTCCTGCATTGTTTACCTACACAGTGCAGAAGTTAAAACATTTTGGATCTTTGTTATGTATATTTCAACTAAAAATATAAATTATTAAAGCAAAGCATAAATTTCAGTAGGTAATCAGAGATCATCACAATTGCAACATTTTGCTCTCTATTTCTTTAAGCTGCAAAACTGAACTTAAAATTCCAAAACTTACCAAGATATCAAGTTTCCCAAACTGGGTTTTTTCAAAATCTGCCAAGGAAGCAATGCTAACAGGGTCTGTTACATCAAGCTGATGAAAGACCACCAGGTCAGAGAGGCCAAGCTCTTTTAATTGTTCAACAGCTTCAAGACCCCTCTTCTCATCTCTAGCAGTTAACACCACTATGACCCCATTTGAAGCCAGTTGCCTAACCGTGCCAAATCCAATGCCTTTATTTGCCCCTGTGACAACTGCGTACCTGAGAAAAACGATAGCCCCAAGAACCAAGAAAGATAATAAGAAATGGAAAAGTACAAAGCATATAGAAGAACCAGACAACACTACCTCTTTGTTGCTTCTGCCATTGCTAATTAGCTTTCAGCTCACTCTTGGCTTCTTTCTAGTTTTCACACCATTATTTATAGTTGCACCATTATATTGTGCATGCAATGAGGTCATATCTCAAAAATAAAAATATTGTGCATGCAGTGATGTCATATCTCACTATATCTCACCAAACCCGGTTATTAACTTATTATTACTTTCATGACCCAAAAAAACATGGTTAGTTTTACGTTTTTCTTTTTTGGCTATACCACTTTTTTGTCAATAACGGCAAAATTGTACTTTCTTAAATCCAAACTAACAAAGGCCATAATGGCTTATTCATTGACTAAAAACTAACAAAAATATAAAATCACTTGTGCAAGAACCAAAAGTATATAGGCTCTATAGAAGATCTTAATTAGTGCGATTTTCACATGTAAGCCCATAAATAAGGCCCGGAATATAAAAGAATTCTACAAAATCCAAATCTTAGGAAAACCCAATTTGCCTTTCGGAATCAAAATAAGGAACTAAATTTCTATTTCAGACACTCCTATGTTTACTTCACATGGAGGACTGAAAATGCGAGTGACACCCACACAAAAGTAGTAATTTAACTCTTGATTTTGAAGGAATTGGACTCTTGAGGTGGTATTCTAATTCATGGAGAACTAACACATTAGGAGTTCAAGTTTTTTATCCATTATATCCTCACACAATTTTAAAATTTTCAAATTTACTATCTACTCTATGAGGGTATTTTAGTAATCAATTTGGTTTCAATTCTAATTCATGTGAATTTAACTTGTAAGGAATTAGTACCACTCTCACCCCAATTCCATATGGTTTAATAAACAACTTCAATAGGAACTCAGATTCCAACTCTTCTCAATCCAACTCCTCCTCAATTCAATTCCTCCAAATCCAATTATGGATTAGTAAGCGTGCCATAAATATACCATACAACCCTTGAAAACCCTAAAAATTACAACAATGCCATTAGTTTTTTTTTTTTCTCTTTCCTAAAAATCATAATCCAAGGACAATAATGGTATTACACATATAATTCAAATTAAAATATTACAGTTCAGTTGGTCATTTTTCTTCAATTTATAAGGTTAGGGTGTGTATATAAATTCAATGCAAGAAATGAATTTTATTATACATTTCTCTAAAATTTTCAGAATGCCCACTAATCAAGGCCCTGGAACAAGGAATTAAAATTTCAGATCAGTGTTAAAGAACACACAAAAATATTAAAATATTCAAAATAATATGGCATTAATAATAGCATTCAGATATTTTAGCCACTAAACAATTAATGAACGAATTGAATAAACTAAACAATAAGACCACGTGCTTGCTCTACAGGATTTCAGAAGGCTCGGCACTTCCTGGAACTGGTCAACAACTTGTTCTTGTTCAAAACCCGACCTCGTTGTGGCTTTAGCTTTGGTGAAGGCATAGGCAAGTTCTTGATGTCGATAACTTTTGGAACTCTCGATAGCGTTGGTGAAGCTTTCGCGAACACTAGTCTCCAACTTCTCTTCATCATCCCAATCTTGCCGATGGTGAAGATCATGATCAGTAGACTTTGTGGGCTCCTTAGGGTTTTGTTGGCTCTCTAAAAAATCAGAGAAGGCTCCGCACTTCGTCGAACTGGTCAACGGCTTGTTCTTGCTCCAACTTCCCTTCATCATCCCAGTCTTGCCGTTGATGGTGAGCATCAGATTTTATTGGCTCCGTAGGGTTTTGTTGACAAGAAGATGGAGGTGGAGCGCTTAGCATCAAGCGGAGGGTCTCCAAACTCTTCCCTGTGCCGTGGGATGGTGGTTTGTTGGGCTTCTCTTGAATTGCCATGTTGTGGTCATCAAGTTTGACGTCGTCGAACAAGTTGGAGGGATCAAAAGTCGTGGTTTCACTTTCAAGGATGAAGACAGCTTCGAGGTCGTCGAGGGGAGGGCAAGCGAGTCCAGCGAAGTCGTCATCGTCAACGCCAACGCCAACAGGAGGGGAGGGCTCTCGCTCGCATCGCTGTTCCTTCAAAGCCTTCATCTTGTCTGAAAGAGAAAGTAGCTAGTGAAGTGAAGGGTCTCGATCGTTTGAAAGATAAAAGATTATAGCGAATTTTGGAAACCCAGTGAAGGGTCTCGATCGTTTGAAATCACAGTGGCTAGTGTTTACAAAAGCCTCACACTACATATGTATTTATAGTTTCCTGTTTCCTAATCTCAACGGGAAAACCAGTATTTTATTTAAATTAATTATAATGTACTTTTACAATTTGCCAACTCACGTTTGGATCTACTTATCTTGCTGTGAAAATATTAAAATATTCGAAACAATATGGCAAGAATTAAATACCCAAGTTTTCTGTTGGAGTTGGACTGAAACTAGCTTGGCTTCCAAGTTTTTTGTTTTCTTGATTTATATTTTCCTGATAGGACAAGAATTAAATACCCTAATCGGACAAGGACTGTACGAGAGATTATATAAGGATAGCAAACCAATCTGACTTTTCCTTACTTTGTTTTTGTTGATCACTTCCACTTCACAGTTTACTTCATTCAATTTCTCATCAACTAGAACAAAGATTTTCCTTTTCGGTTCTCTACCAATTTGTTTTGTTGATCATGGCTTCTTCTTCACTGGGTTCTTTCAATCTCTCAAGTAGGAGCAAAAGAGAAGGAGACGAAGCAGAAGACAAAGGGAAGATGGGGTATTTGACAATGGAAGATTTTAAAGGCATGAATTTTGTCCTTATGATCAACTGACATTGGTTGCCACTGTTCTTGTTGAGAAAACTGAGCAAGAGAAGAAACAATTGAAGAATGAGGAGCACCAGATACAGAGCAGACCCTCCTCATCACCACAAGTTTCTTCTTCTTCTCCAAATGCATCACCCCATTTTCATCCCTTGGTCCCTGGCTTGGTTCAAGGCAAATATGTCAATTGGGTGCAGCAGGGATACCCTAAGAAACCAAGGTCTGCTTCTAATTTTGAGCAAAAGTCAACAATGAAGACCAGCCCCCCTGCTACTGTTGCTGCTGCTGCTACTCATGATGATCATATTCAGGGACACAGATGGAGTAATAATTATGGGTTGAAAAGAAAATCCAATGATGATCATGATGATAGAGATAAAGATTGGGCTGTTCCCAAGAAGAAGAAGGAGAAGAAGGTGTACATCAAGAATAAGAAGGGTCCTACTCTTGACCATCGTCCTGATTTGCCTGAAAATTTCAAGAAAATGATCATAGGCCAGATGAATGGCACAGAGCTGAGATGTCTCATACAAAAGGAATTGTTCAGAAGTGATGTAAATGGCAGTCTAAACAGGTTTTCATTGCCTCCAAACCAAGTCTTATGCAACGATTTCCTCACACCTAGTGAGATTGAAGCTCTTAAAGAGAGGAAAGGGAAGAAAAATCACGATCAGGGTTCCTTAAAAAGTCCATCGCCTTCCCTCAAAGTTCCATTAATAGATCCGAGTCTTAAGCTTGAAGATAAAGAAGGGATAAACTTGACTATGTGGACGCTGTCAAACTCAGAAACAAAAACCTATGTGTTGAGAACTACTTGGGGTAAGGTTGTTAGGGAAAACAAGCTGGTTCCTGGTGATGTACTCCAAGTTTGGTCTTTTCGGGCTAACAACAATCAGCTTCACTTGGCTATTGTTGTGGCAAAAAGAGCTGGGAAAATTGGTGCCAACCAGAGTGAAAGGAGTTCTAGTAAGAGGGGCAATATTGTTGATATTGGTGATGAATGTGGTGGCCAAGGAAGTAGAGAAGTGGAAGGTAGCAGTGAAGTTATGTACAGGAGCGCACATAAGATTCATTTGTCAGATAAACATGAAAATGAAGACTTTTAAAGCTCTAATTATGATTTACATATTCTTTTTGTAAAGTTTTTCTGATGAGCTTTACATAGATCAGGTTTCAGTTGCAATGTAATTAACTGATTAATCAATGCAAATACTAGCAAATGCTAATATGTGCATGCATACATGTGTAAATTTTCAGGAAGTAATATTTGTATGGACTATCACATTTATAAATATATATTTCATTGATCTTTAATTTTCTGCACTCTTATCATAAGTTTTCTAAACTTCAATTTTGGATGGAATCGGTCGATTAGAGTCAGGCCCCTTGATCAAGGAATTAAAGAAATACAGATTAAGGGCAAAGTTTTGTCCAATATCCGGATATAAGCACAGAGACACAAGAGTTTGAGAAATTGTTGTTACACCACACCAAGATAAATATAGCAATTTAAACAGAAGAGGATCATTATTTCATGAAATTGAAAAGGGTTTGTTATGCTCAGAAGGGTGAGACTTGTTGTAAATAGAAGTAGAGGCCAGAAGGGCTGCCATTTGGAACCATAGTTAACCTCACAACACTCTCAGCACCTTCATCAATGGTTAACATGCCAGTATTGAAGTTCATATCTGTTTTGACAAATCCAGGGTCTACACTATTGATGCAGATGTTTGGGTATTTGTTGGCCATCATTCTAGTGAACGCGTTCACGGCTGCTTTTGAGAGTATATAGGCAGAGAGGGAAGTAGGCCAGCCTTTGGTTTCCAGAATATCTTCTTTGAAGTCTTTGAGAAACTCATTCAAAACATCATCTATTCTCTGTTCTGTAAGTTTCTCAGCATCACTTAACATCCCTTTGGCCCATTCATTTGGTATATGCTGAAACAAACATGCATATGAAAAACATTTTGATTTGAAGACATAAACTACTTGTTAGCCCATAACTACAATAGGACTCAAATACAACAAAGAAACAAAGGGCTCACAAGTGGTGAAAATTGAAACAACAACCTGATGAGATGCCAAAAATATGAAAACTCTTCGTACCTTTAACGATCCCATGCTGGAAGAAAGACTGACAACTCTTGGTGAATCAGATAGCTGGAGGAGAGGAAGGAGTGCTTTGGTCATTTTCTTGGCACCATAGTAGTTTGTTTTCACACATACTTCAGCTAACTCGTACGTTTGAGTCATTATTTCACTCCAATTTACTCCTACACCATCCTGCATCAAAGAAAGAAAGATTGCATTTAGCTAGTCCATTTTTGAAATTAAAGATTTGTATTTGAAATTTATTTATGAAAAGTTTTAATCAAATCCACATATAATTTGGACTCTTTAAGATGCTAAAGGAAAACTTACCTTACCAATACCTGCAGCTGCAGCAGCTCTCATAGATTCAGGGTCCACAATGGTTCCACTAACCCCTGCATTATTTACCTATAGATTAAGTTATAAGTTAATGTACTTTTCATAGTTATATGAATTTTTTTTAACATGAGCATGAACAGAGAGATAGAGAAGTTGATTATATATGGTTTCTTATCATACCAAGATATCTAGTTTCCCAAATTGGGTTTTGACAAAATCTGCAAGGGAAGCAATGCTAGCAGTGTCTGTTACATCAAGTTGATGAAAAACCACCAGGTCAGAGAGGCCACACTCTTTCAATTTTTCAATAGCTTCAACACCCATTTTCTCATCTAAAGCAGTTAACACCACCATGATCCCATTTGAAGCCAACTTTCTAACTGTTCCAAATCCAATCCCTTGATTTGAACCTGTAACAACTGCATACCTGAAATAAAAAGAAAAGGGAAAAGGAAAATTTGTATTAAAATTTAATGAAATATGGATTGTGGTGGCCAAGGAGTCTGATAGAAGTGAAGCTTTAAAACATCATGGAAGCAGCAGGTAGTACTTCTTTGCTACTTCTGCCATTGTTGATGGGATTCCAGATTTGCTTTCTGATTTCTGTATGAGCATATAACATGGGCTTTGTTTCAATAGTAATTTTTATTCTTATCATATCTTTTAAAATATTCGAGTTCTGGTCTTTGATTACTCTGTCTCGTTTGTTGATAGATTCTTTTGTTTTTTTGACTAAACAAATCAAGGTTGATCCAACAAAAGAAACAAATTAGCAAATGATTTTTTGATCCATCCTACCAGGGACGCACAAGGAAATATGTAATTTCTTCATCTTTCGGATGCAATGGGGCCCCAACGCCCAGAGAAACAAAACTAAGCACTAACGCTTCTGGGCCTACAGTCCCTGGCTAGTGGTTTAGTGGGCTTTCTGGAAAATGATTTTTGGTTTACTGGGTCTAAATTGTCTGCAGACAACTGAAGGGTTAATGGGTTTTTTTGAACCGATCTGCAATGTATTAAATGGTTCCAACTTCCAGGTATCAAGTCTCTCAAACTGGGCTTTAATGAAAGTTGCCATACAAGCAATAATTTCTCCAGGGCCAGCTAACTCAACTCACCACAGCAAAAGAAAAACAAAGGAACTCATATAACATACAATGTATGGAATTGTTCATCAATACAACATAAAGAACAGCAGCTAGCTATGGCTTTCATTATTTTAGTTAACTACACTCAAAAGGGAGTGACTTCTTGAGAAAAGAAGAAGAGGCCAGAAGTAATGCCACTTGGAAATACTGCTAAGCGCATAACATTTTCAGCAGCTTCGTCAACGGTGAAGATGCCAGCGTTGAAGGTCATGTCTGTTTTGACAAATCCAGGGCAGATGCAATTGACACACAAATTTGGGTACTTCTTGGCCACAATTCTAGTGTATGCATTCAAGGCTGCTTTTGAGAGTATATACGCAGAGAGGGCAGGAGGCCAGCATTTGGTTTCCAGCATATCTTCTTTGAAATCTCTTAGAAACTCATTCAAAACCTCTTCTGTTCTCTCTTCTGTAAGTTTATCAGCATCATTCAACACCCCTTTGGCCCATTCATTTGGTATAAGCTGAAGAAACATGCATCATAGGAGAATTTCAGATGGCTCATTATGCAAAATAGGAATTTTGATTTTAAGGGATGAAGTGGTAAAATCTAATGAGGATGCCAAAATAAAAGAACACTTTGTACCTTTAACCTCCCCCGGCCAGAAGAAGTATTGACAACTCTTGGTGAATCGGATAGCTGGAGGAGAGGAAGAAATGTTTTGGTCATTTTCTTGGTACCATAGTAGTTTGTTTTAATGCATTCTTCAGCAAACTCATATGTCTGAGTCAACATTTCACTCCACTTGACCTCTACATCTTTCTGCATCAAGAAGAAGAAATTTTTATATTTTTTTCTTGGTAATAATTATTGATAACAGTCCAATAATCCTCTACCAACTCCACCAAAGCAAACTATTGTGCATATAATATCAGACGTAGCTTTACTTAAGGTTCAAGTAATTTATACTTGATTGCTAATATAGCAACAATTTATCAGTACTTTTAAGAACCCTGTAACATGTACTAACCAACTAATCAAGCAGCTAAGGTCCATAACCTCACTTCATAGGCTTGGAGGAACTCTATTATGGAGTGCATATCATACGGAAGGAGTCATTAGCGTCATGTAACGGAGGCTATAATGGCATTACACAGATTTTATTCTTATGTAGAAATTTAAAGAAAAAGAGGGCATATAATTTAACTAGACTAGTCCACTGGACAAAATCTCCCCCTTAGTTAATTCCATAAGATCAATCACATCCTAGAACAATATTAAGCGGAAAATTAAACCATGACTATGCTGACTAAGTGGTGCATTCCTAACCCCAACTTGCATTCTCTTACTGATCAGCTTACCTTACCAAGTCCTGCAGCTGCAGCAGCTCTGAGAGCTTCAGGATCCATAATGGTTCCATTAACCCCTGCATTGTTTACCTATGGAAGTTCAACACTTCTCATCTTTGTTAAATCCTTGTCAACTATAATCATAAATGCATTTGAAGAAAAAAATTTATCAATGATTTTCGAAATGAGCATAAAATTTGAGAAAGAGAAGCTGGTTATACATACCAAGATGTCTAGTTTCCCAAACTGGATTGTGACAAAATCTGCCAGGGAAGCAATGCTAGAAGAGTCTGTGACATCAAGCTCATGAAAAACCACAAGGTCTGAGGGGCCACACTCTTTTAATTTTTCAACAGCTTCAATACCCTTCTTCTCATCTCTAGCGGTTAACACTGTCATGACCCCATTTGAAGCCAGCTGCCTAACTATTCCAAATCCAACTCCCTTATTTGAACCTGTAACAACTGCATACCTGAAAAAAAGAAAAAAAAAGAAATTCACACTATAAATTAATGAAATAAGGGTGTTAATGTGAACAAGGGCTTGAGATATTTATGAACTATGAAGCTTAAATTGCATCAGGGTAAGCAATAAGTATGGTACCTCTTTCCTGCTTCTGCCATTGTTGATGGGAATCCAGCTTTCTTTTTCTTTTCTTATTCTTATTCTTGCATTACTATATATAACCTGGAGTTGTCTTCTACTATCATTTTATATTGGTATAATTTGTTTTAAAATATTCAACTTTTGGTGTTGGGTTGCTTTCTTTCAAGTACAGATTCCTAATTTGTAGATTCCTTATTAGTTTTAAGTTTCAGCTTAGCAAAGCAAGACTGCTAGTTTGTAATGCAATGGCCAATTAGACCATATAAGACAAAGCAAAGCAACACTAGTCTTCTGGACGTTGAGTTTTGACTGTATGAGAATTGCCCACCAACCATAAGTGATGCCTCAATTCTTAATTACTGGGAACCAATAAAGAAAATTATAATTTCTTATTAAAAAAAAGGAATTAAGTGCCGCTGCTCCTTTTTACTCTTTTGGGTACAAGTTATAACTTATGCTGATTTAGATTAGTAGGAAAATATGTATAAAAATTTGATATTTCATGCAAAAAAAATCACTTGCACAGTGTTTACATATATATATGGATGCAATGTATTAGCATCTGAATTGATTAACTCATCTGCAACAAAAACAAAAGCTAGTTAATCAGTTAATTACACTGCAAATGAAACCTGATCAGAAAATCTTTACAAAAAGAATATGAAAATCACAATTAGGGCCTTAAAAGTCTTCATCTTCCTGCTTCTTTGACAAATAAATCTGGTGTGCTCCTGTCCATAACTTCACTGCTACCTTCCACTCCTCTACTTCCTTGGCCACCGCATTCATTGCCAATATCAACGACATTGCCACTCTTACTAGAACTCCCTTCACTCTGGTTGGTACCAATTTTCCCAGCTCTTTTTACCACAACAATAGCCAAGTGAAGCTGATTGTTGTTGGCCCGAAATGACCAAACTTGGATTACATCACCAGCAACGAGCTTGTTTTTCGAAACAACCTTACCCCAAGTAGTTCTCAACACATAGGTTTTTGTTTCTGAGTTTGACAGCGTCCACATAGTCAAGTTTATCCCTTCTTTATCTTCAAGCTTAAGACTCGGATCTATAAATGGAACTTTGAGGGAAGGCAATGTACTTTTTAGGGAACCCTGATCATGATTTTTCTTCTCTTTCCTCTCTTTAAGAGCTTCAATCTCATCGGGCGTGAGGAAATCGTTGGATAAGACTTGGTTTGGAGGCAATGAAAACCTGTTTAGATCTGGGTTTACATCACTGGGGAACAATTCCTTCTGTATGAGACATGTCAGCTCTATGCCATTCATCTGGCCTATGATCATTTTCTTAATATCTTCAGGCAAATCAGGACGATGGTGAAGAGTAGCACCCTTCTTGTTCTTGATGTACACCTTCTTCTTCTTCTCCTTTTTCTCCTCCTTCTTATTGGAAGCAGCCCAATCTTTATCTCTATCATCATGATCATCATTGGATTTTCTTTTCAACCCATAATTATTACTCCTTCTGTGCCCCTGAATATGATCATCATGAGTAGCAGCAGCAGCAACAGTAGCAAGGGGGCTGGTATTTATTGTTGACTTCTGCCCAAAATTAGAAGCAGACCTTGGTTTCTTAGGGTATCCCTGCTGCACCCAATTGACATATTTGCCTTGAACCAAGCCAGGGACCAAGGGATGAAAATGGGGTGATGCATTTGGAAAAGAAGAAGAAACTTGTGGAGATGAGGAGGGTCTGCTCTGTATCTGGTGCTCCTCATTCTTCAATTGTTTCTTCTCTTGCTCAGTTTTTTCAACAAGAACAGTGGCAACCAATGTCAGTTGATCATAAGGACACAAAGAATCAAAATTCTTGCCTTTAAAATCTTCCATTGTCAAATACCCCATCTTCCCTTTGTCTTCTGCTTCATCTCCTTCTCTTTTGCTCCTACTTGAGAGATTGAAAGAACCCAATGAAGAAGAAGCCATGATCAACAAAACAAATTGGCAGAGAACTGAAAAGGAAAATCTTTGTTCTAGTAGATGAGAAATTGAATGAAGTAAACTGTGAAGTGAAAGTGATCAACAAAAACAAAGTAACGAAAAGTGAGATGGATTTGCTATCCTTATATAATCTCTCATACAGTCCTTGTCCGATTAGGGTATTTAGTTCTTGTCCTATCAGGAAAATAAATCAAGAAAAGAGAAAACTTGGGAGCCAAGCTAATTTCAGTCCAACTCCAACGGTAACTAAATCAGATGAATATCTTGATGGAGAGAGAGAGTACGAAAGTAAAATAGTGTGAACGCCGCAAAATAGAAACTCTGTTATTCAGGTCAATGTGTAATTGACGCTTTAAAAACATTAGTGGCTAAAATATAGGGATGCTATTATTAATGCCATATTGTTTTGAATATTTTAATATTTTCACAACAAAAATGTAAACAAATAAATAACCTACAAGTTTGATTGATGGAGACTTTTTTTTTTTTTTTTTTTTGGTGGGTTCTTTATTTTTTAATGGTGAAATAAGAATTACAAAAATTTTAATTAAAAAAAAATTAAGGAGATTTTGGTCAAATTTGGAGAAGAACAAGAAGCCAATCTAAGGAAGATTTCTAAGATAGAAATTAATGAGCATGCATCCGTTTTAGTTAACAAACAAACTTGCCACATCACTGATTTACATAAATTTTAACAATATACTTTGTTACATTGAAAATCCAAGATTCAGCCCCAACGAATGACCTGTATTAGCACAAATTGATCGTCTTCAATCATGCACATGATACTTCAGACCGAACAAAGAAGAGGCCAGAAGGACCATCACTGGGCAGCAATGCTAACTTCAGAACACTTGCAGCACCTTCTTCAACAGACAAGATGCCGGTATTGAAGGTTATATCTGTCTTGACATAGCCGGGGCAGACAGAATTGATGCGGAAGTTGGGGTATTTCTTGGCTAGAATCCTTGTATATGCATTTATTGCTGCTTTTGAGACTCTATATGCAGGATAAACAGGCCAGCCCTTGCTTTCAATTGAACCCTCCTTGAAGTCTTTTAGTAGCTGTGTCAATACCTCATCTACTCTCTTTTCTGTTAGGTATTCGGAATCAGTAAAAAGGCCTTTAACCCAATCACTTGGTATGTTCTCTAACTTCCCTGCGGAGGAAGAAACGTTAACAATTCTTGGTGAATCGGATAACTGGAGGAGTGGAATAAGTGCTTCAACTGTTCTTTTAGTACCATGGTAATTTATTTGCAAGCATTCTTCTGTTAACGGGTATGTTTCAGTCAGAAATTTAGTCCAATCAATGTTTGCTCCTTCCTGCATCAGTACGCAGAAAATTATTCTTTGGCCCTGTTCTTATAAACCCACCTCAAACAAGAAAGTATGGTGATTAAAAGTTACACATGCGCATCACAGTGAAACTACTATTCAGATCAAAGGAGTAAAAGGAGAACTTATATCTAGATTTTCTTTCAGATAAAAAAGCTATCAAAGTTTCTGAATGTGGAAACTTTTACCAGGCAAGAAAAGTGAATCCATATAAGATAAGCAACGTATTGGTTAACTCTAACTTGATTCATATCTGTTCTAGGAAGCATCAGAATCTCAGATGTATGTGCATTAGACTATTGAAGTATCTTAAGGAATTCTGGAATGGCAACAACACAGATCATTTTCCCCTTGGAAAAAAGGCAAGGCATTAACCCCAACGTCGCAAACAGACCCTTGGCCAAACCACAGATAAAGTTAATTTTGCACATTAGCACAATGAAGAGTAACTTTTTGATATAGCTATTGATAAGGTATTGTGTTAATAATATCAAGATGAAGTCTAACCAGAATCAAAAAGCAAAATATATAGCCGACATTAGAAGCTTCCCTCCTCAAACATCACCTTCAGTGAGTGGTGGAACAACAAAAAAAGAAATGTAAGACTTACCCCACCACCAGAATTTTCTGAAGCTTTAAAAGCATCAGAATCTAGTCGAACTCCACCAATCCCTGCATTGTTCACCTGTAGATAATCTAACTGTATAAAAAAGAACAAATCTAGAAAATACAAAGAAAAAAGAAAGTTGAGAGATCCTTTGATTACTATGGTGGTCTTTCTTCTTATAACTAACAACAAAGTTCCAAGGCCCTTAAATGGCTTAGCTTTGAAGGCCAAATATGCTAGTGTGCCAAACCCATTAATGCCAGCCACTTATCTTTCTGGGGTAACTTATAAATTGAACAGAGGGATCAAATCAGATATGGGAGAAGAACTCAAAGACCGATTGACGAACAAAATTCAACTCTCATAATTGGAAGTGGTGACAATAAGATGATGGGTTTGTGCCAACCACTCAATTTTACAGTCTCAACATCAACTCATCTATGCTTATAGTCAAAGGGAAATTGGATTTGAAGAATTAAATTGAAAAGACAGAAACTTTTCAGGAAGTGAGCTTTGATCTTACCAAGATATCGAGTTTCCCAAGCTGGGTTTTGATGAAATCTGCCAAAGAAGCAACGCTTGCGGGGTCCGCCACATCAAGTTGATGAAAAACCACTTGACCTGTGAGGCCAGACTCTTTGAGTTTATCAAAAGCTTCAAGACCCCTCTTTTCATCTCTAGCAGTTAAGACTACAGTGATTCCATTCGAGGCCAACTGCCTGACAGTTTCTAACCCAATCCCTTTGTTTGCCCCTGTAACAACTGCATGTCTGAAAGAACAGAAGAAGAAAGCAACAACAAATTCAGGGAAGCAAGCGAAACAAAAGAGAGAAATTTTCGTATGAAGATACCTCTTTGTTGCTTCGGCCATTGATGATTTGATGTAGGATATCTGTGAGAACTGGGAACAATTTGAGGGACTCTACAATTTCGAAGCTTTCGACTTCTATATTCAAACAACTTTCGATAATTTTGAAACAATATTTAGAAGAAAGTTGACCCTTTTAAGTGGTCCCCAACTGAGTAACAGATGCTTAAAGTAGGCCCCGTTCTCAGTGATGAGCTTGTTGATATAAGAATTTTAAAATAAAATAAAAATGGAAAAGAGAACTTTTAAGTAGGTCCCTTTGCACTCTTGTAGTCTCCATAATGCACCACGTGTTCATACCCCATTGCACTTGATTTTGCAATTACAGTCAAGCCTCTTGGTATGCTGACTTACATATACCCCTAGAATACTTTGTCACATTGATGCCTCACTTCTTAATTCCTTGTTCCAGGTAACCCAGAAACAAAATTTTATAATTTCTTATTAGAAAAAGAATTAGGTGCCACAGCGCCACTCTTTTTTTCTTTTTCTTTTGCCCTTTTGGGTGCAATGGGGGAACCAAGCCTAAAGAAGTGAAACTAAACACTGAAAGCCACTCCTTGATTAGTGGGCATTTAAAAAAAATTAGAGTATAATAAAACTCATTTCTGTATTGAATTTATATATACACCCTAAACATTGAAGAAAAAGGACCAACTGAACTGTAATATTTTTAATTTGAATTATATGTCTAATACCATTATTGTCCTTGGATTATGATTTTTAGGAAAGAAAAAAAAAAAACACTGACAGCATTGTTGTAATTTTTAGGTTTTTCAAGGGTGGTATGGTATTTTTATGGCATGTTTACTAATTCATAATCAGATTAGGGAGAATTGAATTGAGGAGGAGTTGGATTGAGGAGAGTTTAGATTCTGAAGTCCTATTGAAGTTGTTTACTAAACCATATGGAAGTGGTACTAATTCCTTATTACAAGTTAAATTCACATGAATTGGAATTGAAACCAAATTGATTACTAAAATGCCCTTATTGTTGGGTTAAAGTAGATGACAAATTTAGAATTTTAAAAATTGTGCGAGCATATAATGGATAAAAAAGTTGAATTCCTAATGAGTTAGTTCTTTAGGAATTACAATACTACCTCACTCAAGAGTCCAATTCCTTCAAAATTAAGAGTTGAATTCTTGCTTTTTTTTGGGGTGCCACTCGCATTTTCATTCCTCCATGTGAAATAAATATAGGAGTATCCGTAATAGGAATTTAACTTCTTATTTTAATTCCGAAAGGCAATGGAGTTTTTCCTAAAATATATTGTAAAACTCTTCAATATTTCGAACCCTATTTATGAGCTAACATGTGAAAAGCGCACTAATTAAGATCTTCAAAAGAGCCTATATACTTTTGGGTCTTGCTCAAGTGATTTTATATTTTTGTTAGTTTTTAGTCAATGAGTAAGCCCATTGTGGCCTTTGTTAGTTTGGATTTATGAAAGTATAATTTTGCCCTTATTGACAAAAAAATGGTATAGCAAAAAAAGAAAAACGTAAAACTAACAACTTCTTTTTTTGGGGTCATGAAAGTAATAATAAATTAATACCTGGGTTTGGTGCGATATAGTGATATATGACATCACTGCATGCATCCACAACATGAATGAATAAGAAGATAATAAAAGCCTAAATGTACCTTTCTAGGAAAAAAGCAGAAGGAGCCTTATTTTTTTTCATAACGTGAAGTTGTTGGAAAGCTTTTGTATTTTGAGTATTATATTCAAATCGATTCGTTTGTTCCTATAATGTTTTCTAGAAGTCATTGAATGGGAAAGATGGAACAACATTTGCTTGGATTTTTGTTTTGGAGTATTAAGGAAAAAGAGGGGGCTAGTGACGCAAGTGCCCAAGTTGTTCATAACATGCCAAGTCTCAAGTAGTTTTACATTTAACATTGGTGAATTTGGCTGCTCCAATCCAATAACCTGATTGTTAAAGAGACCCATGTTGTCTTTTTCTTTATCAAACAATTGAATGTTCAATTCTTCTGTACACCTACGCCATTTCTTGATTAATAAAGGATTGTCGATAACGTGTTAATATAATTGTTGTCAACATATCCTTAAGAAGTATGTACCGAAATGATATTGATAATTTCGATCAAAGGATAGATATCAATCACATAGAATTTCTGATTATAGTAATGTAAATGATAATATGGGTTCAAGAGCCAGTTATAAGTAGAAATGTAAACAAGCAATGTATTAGAGATGCAATTGAAAATACATGTAGGATGACTAAAAATGCCTAGAGGGGGTGAATTGTAATAACCCAAAACAAAATATCTAAAAAGAAAGAAAATATCTGAAAAAGTAAGAAAAATATCTTTTAGCAAAATGACAATTTTACCCTCGCATTATTTAATAGGGAAAAAGTTAACTTTTTGATCGGGAAAGAATTTGGTAATTTCGATTACGCCGTTGCGTAGAGCACGGCGAAACGAGTCCGTAGACACGGAGTAGACCCGAATCGGAGTTGTAACGAAGGAGTTATGGTCAAAAGAGTCTCAGTGGCAGAACCATAAATATTTCGAAGTTCAGTTTTATAAACCCAGCTCTCTCTCGAACCTTCTGGACCAGCCGACTTCAGACATCAATTTCTCCCAACTCAGGCCACCGTTTCAGGCAATACCAGTACCAAACGAACCACCTCACTTCCCTCTATCAGCCCTGCCCCTCCTCAGCCTCCATCCGCCACTGTAGTAGCCGGAAACTGCCACGAAACAGGCCTGGTCCGACAGTTTTTCCGAAAATTTTTGGGAGCTCGTTCTCCTTCGTTTCTCCACCAAATCGATCGAGTAAGGTATGGTTTCTCATCTATTTTTCGTGTTCTAGCTGATGAGTATATGGGCTTCGATCGATTTTAGCTCTAAGGGGTTCGATTTTCGACTTGACGTTTGGCCGAAACTTCGGCCCTTCGAAACTACTGTTTCCGGTCACTTTTTGGGGGTGGTCCAAGAACAAAAGTGACTCCAAATGGGGTGTTTTACCTAGGATAGGAGTTTGGAGTCTTGGTTCCGCGATTTTTCGGCCACCCGAAATCGCTTTGGACACCCAAAGCTGCCCACGCGTGCTGGAGCGCGTGGGCGAGGGTAGTGATGTAACTCTGTAAAATTTTGTGACCCTCGTGTCGTCACGAGCACGTGGGAGTTCGCGGATCTCAATTCGGAGTCCGTTTGAGCCCCGAACGGATTTTCCATATCGCGCGATCCGTGGGTG